>NC_044276.1:17370764-17474234 GCF_003957555.1 Calypte anna
TGTGGGAGACGGAATGCCTTGCTGAAGTCCAGGTAGACCACATCCACAGCCTTCCCCTCATCCACCAGTTGGGTCACCTGATCATAAAAGGAGATCAGGTTGGTCAGGCATGATCTGCCCTTTCTAAACCTGTGCTGGCTGGGTCTAATCCCTTGTCCATCCTGCAGGTGCTGTGTGATTGCACTGAGGATGATTTGCTCCATAACCCTGCCAGGCACTGAGGCCAGGCTGACGGGCCTGTAGTTTTCCTGGTCGTCCTTCCGGCCTTTTTTGTGGATTGGTGTGACATTCGCCAACTTCCAATCATCTGGGATGTCCCCAGTGAGACAGGACTGTTGGTAGATGATAGAGAGAGGCTTGGCGAGCTCTTCTGCCAGCTCCCTCATCACTCTTGGGTGGATCCCATCCGGTCCCATAGACTTGTGGGGATCCAAGCATCTCAGTAGGTCGCTGACTGTGTCTTCAGGATTACAGGGGAGCTGTTTAGATTCTTGTCACCTTCTATAAGCTCAGAAGCCATCTGTCCTCAGGGTAACCTGTCTTTTTGTTGAAAAGTGAGGTAAAGGTGTTAAATATCTCAGCCTTTTCTTCATCTTTGATAACTATATTCCCGCCGTGTCCAGTAAAGAATGGATGTTTTCCCTGCCCCTCATTTTGCTATTGATGTATCTGTAGAAGGACTTTTTGTTATCCTTCACAGAGGTGGCGAGATTCTGTTCACATTGTGCCTTTGTCTCTCTGATTTTCTTTCTACATGACCTAACTATATTCCTAAATTCTTCTTGAGTAGTTAGCCCTTTTTTCCATAATTGATAGGCCCTCTTCTTAACCCTAATTTCTTTCACAGTCTCCCAATTCAGCCAGACCGGTCGTCGTCCCTGCCAGCTCGCCTTTCGGCACACTGGGACAGCCTGCTCCTGTGCTTTCAAAATTTGCTCCTTGAAGTACGACCATCCCTCCTGTACCCCTCTGTTTTCAAGGGCTGTTTCCCAGGGTATACTCTGAACTAGTCTTCTGAATAGGCCAAAATCTGCCCTCCGGAAGTCCAACGTAGAGGTTTTATTGACGACCCTCCTTGTATCCCTGAATATTGAAAACTTTATTATTTCATGATCGCTAATTCCCAGGCATCCACCGACCACCACATCTCCCACCAGCTCCTCTCTGCTTGTGAAAAGAAGGTCAAGCGGGGCTCCATCTCTGGTGGGCTCATTTACTAGTTGGAGCAGGAAATTTTCCTCTATACACTCTATGAATCTCCTAGACTGCCTCCTCTCTGTGGTGTGGAGTTCCCAGCAGATGTCTGGCAGATTAAAGTCGCCCATGAGAACAAGGGATGACGATTTTGAAACATCCGCCAGCTGCCTGTAGAATAATTCATCACCCTCAGCATCCTGATTGGGTGGTCTGTAACAGACTCCTATCACGATATCAGCCTTGTTGGCCTTTCCTCTGATTCTAATCCACAGGCACTCCACCTTATTATTGCTGACCTCAATTTCTACAGTGTCAAGAGACTCTCTAACATATAGGGCTACCCCTCCACCTCTCCTACCCTGCCTGTCCCTTCTGAAGAGCCTGTAGCCACCCATGGCAACACTCGAGTCATGGGAGTCATCCCACCACGTTTCCATGATAGCGACTACATCATAGCTTTCCTGCTGCACGATGGCTTCCAGCTCCTCCTGTTTGTTGCCCATGCTGCGTGCATTGGTGTACATGCACTTCAGCTGGGCTGATGGTTTGTCTCTTACCTTGGGTAGACCACCCTTAGGCTCCTTTCTGGAGAGCCCAGTTTCAACCCCATCCCCCTTCAAATCTAGTTTAAAGCCCTCCTTATCAGCCCCTCCAACTTATAAGCTAGAGTCCTTTCCCCTTGTTAGTTAGATGAAGCCCATCTGATTTGAGGACGCTAGGTAGTATGGAATTTGCCCCATGGTCGAAAAACCCAAAGTTCCGCCGGTGGCACCAGTCCCTTAGCCACCTATTGATCAGATAGGTTTTCCTACTCTTCTCCTCATTCATCTCTGCTACTGCAGGAATTGAGGTGAACAGCACCTATGCTCCTGTCCCATCAACTCATCGACCCAGCGCCTTGAAGTTCTTTTTAATTGTCTTAGTACTTCTTCCATTAATGTCATTGCTGCCAGCCTGGACTACAAACAGTGGATAACAATCAGAGGGCCGAATAGCTGGGGGAGTCTCCTACTAATCCCTCACCCGGGCCCAGGAAGGCAGCAGACCTCCCTGTGGGATGGGTCTGGTCGACATACAGGGCCCTCAGTTCCCCTCAGAAGGGAGTCACCAACTACAACTACCCTTCTTTTCTTTGTAGCTGTAGTTGCAACCCGTCTGGTAGACGGGGAGCGAACAGGAGACCTTCCAGACAGATCTTCCTCTTGTCTGTCCTCTGCCTGATTCTCTGAGTCCAGGGCCTCATATCTGTTCTCTAAGGGCACCTGGGGGGATGGTGGGGGTTGGGAGGGTATTCTTTTGCCTCTCCAATGAGGGACCTGGTTCCATTCCCTCCCATCCCCCTGGTTTGCTCCAACTGCCTGATGGCAGGAGGGGCAGGGCTTCACCGTCTCCTTCTGGACTTCTTTTGGGTTAGAAAGGGTGTGACTCCACCAGTCAATTTCCCTTTCACTGTCCCTAATACTTCTTAGTCTCTCTACCTCCTCCTTGAGCTCTGCCACCAGGCGTAGCAAGTCATTAACTTGCTCGCATCACACACAGACCCCACTCACACTGTCCTCTGGTGCTAACACCAGGCTCAAACACTCTATGCAGCCAGAGGCCTGAACAGCTACGTCCCTCTTGCTGTCCCTCTTAAGGGGTTCCGTCTGTGTGGACACACCCTGCGTCTTAACAGCAACAGCTTTTGCTTTTTTGGAGACCATTGCTCCTTCAAGAGAGCTGGGAGGTGGCTGTGCCCCTCCTGCCTGCCCTGTCTGCGCAAACTGCCTCGCTAACTGCCGTCCACGTTCCTGTTTGCCTGCTGCTGTTCGCCGCGCTCCCAGATGAGCTCAAGGCTTTAACTGTATCTTAACAGGTGTCACGTTCCTTGCTCTACCTGGTTCTTTCGAAGCCCACACCAGAGGAATCACCGCATTTATCACTGTGTCTTGGAATGTTGTCTCAGGTTCCTCAGTAGAAGGTGCCTCTGTTAGCAGGCAATCTGGGCCTTCCACGCATTTCCTGAGGAATATGTAACTGCACAGAATTTCAGAAAAAGGTTCCTTGAGCATTCAGTTTGCACAACAAATCACATCTTAATAATGGCAGGGGACGTCCTGGCATGTAGAGAAATGAATGAGTTAATTTCTTATTTCCAATTCTGCACTCCATCAGTTCAGGAATGGCTTTAAAAATTGCTTTCCAGTTGCCCCACAATTGGTTTGGTACTGTATTTTACTTAAGGTCTCTTATAACTAGTAACTACTGAGTGTGTGGCTCTGCCAATAAAATCTATAGTTTCACCCCCACTGTTTAATTTGAACCAGAGGATCAGCCAAGGGAATATTAATTTCCTCTGGTCCCCTTCTGTCCTAGTCAGATTCCTCTATCACTATCAAATTCACATCAGTTTCCCAATTTTCTTGTTTCCCTATCTTTTGCTCTTGTTTGAGTGTTCATTTTTCCAGTGCCCCTCCTCCCACCAAGTAGGACACTCAAAAGAGGCTCAATTTTGGCATTCCCCAAAGACGATGATTGTACACGTCTCCCTCTGCTCTGGCTTCCATTTTTTTCTCTCCCCATGTGTCTCAAGATTACTCTCAGTTATAGCAGCAGTTAATAAGCTGATACCCATACAAGATAATTTGCTGAATTGCTTAAATCTGTCCAGGTCCCTCCTGGAGTCAGGACCCCAGTCTTGAGTTCTCCCTGGGCATAACCAGATTAATATCGTCTTGTTCATATTTCTGTTCCCCTTTTTAAACTTTCTCCAAACCAATTTTCTTTTCCTCAGTAGTGAGGAGGGTCTCTCAAAGTGACTGGATATCGCCCCCAGTGGGGTTATGGTTGGGAGAGTTTTGGAGAAAAATGGACATGTGAGCAATCCTGACTATTTAGCTTTAGCCAGAGTGAGCTAAGGGCCTTGAGGCCCAGCTGCAAGGTTATTAAAACATCAGCTACAGGCAAAGATAAGAGAGTTGGCAGCAGAAAAGAAGAATAACAGGATGGAAAGCATCTCATAGACAGCACATAAAGAGTTGTATTTAACCAGTTAGATAGCGCCCTGTGGCATATGAAGAATGTGTTTTAACCAATCAGCAATATGCTTCTATTATGTTATCAGCCTGACTGTGTATAAAAGGGCTACTGCTGCTCTCAATAAACGGCAATATTTTGATTATATTAATCTGCGTGTTGTCCACCGCACTCTTCCCAACAGGGTTATGTGTCATCATGAATGGTTTTGAGTAGCCCATACATCCATTCTGAAATAACCTGATAAAACTCTACACACTGTTTCCAATTTAACAGGACTGACATTGTAAAAGGGACATGCACGTAAACAAGCTGCCACTCCCACCGAGTGCTTGCCTTAAAGGGTCATGAAGAGTGGGACATTGTCCCCTCCTTCTCCTGGCCACCAGACTGAAATCCATTTCCTCGATCACCCAGCTGCCCCCTTGCACTCCCTCGAATGCAGGTGGTGCATTTCAGGGTGGTGTCATGACCCACAAGATGGGTACAGCACTGTCATGTCTCACAAAGTGAGCACAGCTTTTATGTCCCACAGAGTGGGCACAGATAGAGTTCCCCAGAGATGGGGATTGACCCAGGGAATTAGGACTGGACCCCCTTGCTTTCTAAACTCCTTCAGAGAGGAGCCTAGGTGTGGCTGAGTCCAATCCTCCTCTAATAATTAATCTCTTTTAACAACCCATTCAGTGAAATTAAGTTCAGGAATTCTTTGCACAGTACTCTAGGAGTAAGATTATTACCCAGGAGGTTTGTCAAGACATAGCTTTAAAACGGGTAAGATTATGAAGCATGTCAGATTACAACTAGAAGAATCAGAAATTATGGTATTTTCAAAGCAATGATTACAATTTCCCCTAATTTAAGAAATTGCCAAAACAAGAGGTTACAACTACAAAAGTTTAAAAAGGAACTAGGGTACAAAATAATACCCTTAAAAAAGCTAAAGCACAAGCCAGAAAAGTGCCAAGAAGGCTCTCTTGGGAGCCATTTTATACTGAGCACCATGGAAGGAATACTGTAATGGTTCATTTAGATCACATGATGATCTAAATGAGCCTCCCATAGGCCTCAGCTGCTCCTCATTTTAGCTGCAACATCAACAGGCTGGCAGCTGCTGGTGGTGTCCCAGGCAGGGCCTTTTCTATCCTGAAGAAATCTGAAGAAATCCACACAGCTTTTCCCAGTTGGTGAGGCTCTGAGGAGTCTCGAACACAGGGCCTGGCATTGCAAGTACTGCAGCTTAGCCAGCTGCGCCACCAGACCCTCACCTTTAGGGCGATGAGCGCTAGTGGCGCAATGAAGGTAATACAGTGCTCCAAGAGCAACTGACCTCTCTGCAGAAGTGCTCAGGACTGAGCTGAACTGTGTCTCAGGACTCACCTTTTATTGCCCCTGGTCCTGCTCATGCACAGTGGGGGCCCACCCTAATTGGGCACAGGTGGGCTTGACATAAGCTCATGCTCACTCCCTGGCAATTAGTGGCACCTGGTTGCCTCATTACACTACACAAAGAGATTGAGTAAATGACAATTTCAAACCGTACTGCGTAATGGCAGCTTTAGCTTCTTTTATCATTTTCCAGTCTACTGCAATTCATCGCCCCCCTCCCCTGGTCCCACAATCACTGGAAAAGCCATCGGACCCATGTTGGGAACCATTTCTCCTTCAACTATATCATTTCAAATAATCCCCTGCCATCTAGTCACCGGATCCACATTCCCACCCCACCCCAACACCACCACCCACCACCACCCCCCTCTCCCATGTTGGATCTGGAAGAGGTAGAGCAGTGGGTGTTAAGGGTTAAGGGAAGTAGGAGCGAGGAATAGGGAATAGATCAGGAGGTAAAAATGGGATTAGTGCCCCTGGGTTGTTCAGAATGTTCCCCGGAGCAAAAATTAGGTTTTTTTTCAGGGGTATACTCATCCTTGGGTCTCCAGTTCTTTCAGTTTCTTCAGCAGTTCCCTTAGTTGCTTGTCTCCGAGTCCCAGTTCTTTCCTTGGTTGTTGCTCTATAAGCAGGCATTGCCAGTGTTGACAGGGGAAGCGGAGCATAAATTGATGGCATCGGTAGTTGAGAAAATAAATCATTGCGGCGGAAGTGGGGGGGGGAAGGCGGCGGCGGCAGAATCGGCCAGGAGCTACGGCAGGCGAGCGGGAGGGGGGAGTTTGCATTCTGAAATTCCTCACCCATGTCTCCGGCTTCTCTCCTCGGGGTCCTCCAATGATTCTGGTGGTGTTTTCGGTCACTTTTGGTCTTGCTTCTCGGTCCCATTTTTACTTTTTGGCAGAACCACGGGGTCAAATGGCACAGTTGGCTGAGCTTGAATCAGTATAGCCCCCTCAGGTGCTGGTGGGGGTATTTTAGGTATCTCAAATACTGTTAGAGGTCAAGTCCATATTTTGAGCATCTGCGGCCGGTACTGGTAATCAGGCGTTAGGCAGCAAACGCTGAGGCTGCTGCTGCCTCTCACTTTTCATTTCTTTTAATGTGTCTCCAATCAGTATCCACAACATGGATAATTTTCCAGCCTCCTTAGATCCTTTGCTAATTTCTTCCATAGGACTTCCCAATTTCTTCCCACATTTCCAGTTAAAAAGCTATCCTGACAGTGGGATTTAGGGCTCTCTCTTTAGCCCACTGTAGCAGCTGCTTCAGACTGCTACCCTCATAATGAATCCCTCTTTTGGAGAGGATATGTTGGAGGAGCTTAACTACTGCCTCTTCTTCTTTAGAGAGCGTAGACCCATCTCCTCCCCGACTACTCACCTGATCAGGGTGAGATTCCTCCAGCGAGCGTGTGCTACTACCAGCCTGTCAGGGGCCACACGAGCTGTTTTGCTCGGCTTTTCCTGCTACCTTCTCATTCCAGCTGTCTTCATCACTCCTGGGAAGCAACAGCAAAAGAGGGTCACTGTTCTAGGCGCAGTTGCGGGAGAACTAGCGGACAACACACGGACTACTATAATCGAAGTATTGCCGTTATTGAGAATAGCGTAGCCCTTTTATACACAGTCAGGCTGATAACATAACATAACATAAGCACATTGCTAATTGGTACAACACATTTTTCACATGCTGCAGTGCACTATCTGGTTATAATACAACTGTTTATGCACTGTCTATGAGATGCTTTCCCATCCTGTTATTCTTCTTTTCTCCTGCCAACTCCCTTATCCTTTGCCGTAGCTGATCTTTTAGTAATCTTGCAGCTGGGCCTCAAGGCCCTTAGCTCACTCTGGCTGAAGCTAAGTAGTCAGGATTGCTCACATGTCTGTTTCTTCCAAAAAACTCTCCAACAAACCCCTCAGTTCAGGAAGGATATTGAGGTCCTGGAGCGGGTCCAAAGGAGGGCAACTGGCTGGTGAAGGGACTCACAGCACAAGTCCTGTGAGGAAGGCTGAGGGAACTGGGGCTGTTCAGCCTGGAAAAGAGGAGGCTGCAGGGGAAGACCTCATCACTCTCTACACTACCTGAAAGGAGGTGTAGCCAGGTGGGGTTGGTCTCTTTCCCAGGCAGCTATCAGCAAGACAAGAGGGCAATGGTCTCAAAGTTGTGCCAGGGGAGGTTTAGGTTGGATATTAGAAAGAATTTCTTTACGGAGAGGGTGATCAGGCATTGGAATGGGCTGCCCACTGAAGTAGTGGATTCTCCGTCCTGAGAATATTTTAAAAGAGACTGGATGTGGCACTTAGTGCTATGGTCTAGTACCGCAGTGGTAGTGGATCAAGGGTTTGACTTGAGTCCCTTCCAACCCAGCCGATTCTATGATTCTATGATCTTTTGCACGTAGCTGATCTTTTAATAAACTTGCAGCTGGGCCCAAGGCCCCTTAGCTTACTCTGGCTAATGCTAAGTAGTTCAGGATTGCTCACGTCCATTTTTTTCCAAAAACTGATCCAACACCCTCCCCTCCCTCATAAAGAAAGGAGACAATAAGGGAGAGAGACTTATGGGTTGGAAACTAAACTTCACACCTTTAATGAAACAGTAATGAGAAAAGGAAAAAAAAAAATATATACAAATATACCGAAAAACAATACCATTTTCAATCTCCCTTTCACTCCAATAATGCTCACATCACCACTGAGCTCCAGGGCAGCCCTGGGAAAGCCCAGGCTGTCCTCCTGGAGTCAGCAGCAGTCGGGAGCTGGAAGCAGCAGCACACAGATTCAGGTTGGCATGGATCGGAACCACAGGCAGATGAACGGACAGAATCCTCCCAGGATGCCAAAGCAAACAGGATCAGGCAAAGAAGAGCTGACGGGAAGGGTGAAGTGCAAGAGGAAGAGGCTTCACCCTTGTGATCCCTCAAATTTATACCAAGTATGGCACTTTATGGGATGGAATACTTTGATTTGGTCAATTTTGGTCACCTGTCTTATCCACTCCTCTCTAAGGAGGGTTGCAGGTGTGACCTCTTTACTCCCTTTCTCTTTATGGAGCATAAGATGTTCCTCAAAACCAAGCAGTGGCCTTGGTTTGCATACCATTCTCTAGACAAACTATAAACATCGAGTGTTTAGATATCCTAGAAGTAGACAGCGACTGAGAAACTTGCTGTTAATTTCAGCAAGTACAGCTACCTTACAAGAGACTTAGCTGAAAAGCAAAATTACAAGACAGAAAATTACCTCTATCCTGGCCCAAACCCGGACAATGAGCCATTCACCAGACTCCTCCTTGCATCCTGACATTAAGAGAACATTATTTCTGTAAGCAATATCATTTGGAAGTAATAACACTGAGAAACGTGTTAAAAACAATGGCATATTTTGGTTTTTTTTATGTTGTTTAAAATTAAATTTTATATTTAAGCATTGGAGACAGGAAGCCTGATTACAAAATAGCTAAAATTCCATACTTTCAACTAAAGTTATACAGCCCTCAAGGCTTATAAGAATTTACAGACTTTAGGCAAACTCGTTTATGTGCTTAACAACATGATTCCAAATAAAGACACAAACAGCGTGAGCTTTTTTTCTAACCTTAAAAGAATTAGAGAACTTTTTCCTCCAGTGCTTGACAGTCCTATATTCCACTTCACAATAATGTGCAAAAAAAGTGATCTTTTTTTCTCCCATCAAAGTTTAACACTGGGCTGGAAATTAAACAAATGACAGATGGTCTCTATTAACTCCTCTCTTCCCAGAAAGGGAAAGGAAAGAGTATAAGGGAGAGAAACTTTACAGGTTGGTAACTAAACTACGCAACTTAATGAAACATTAATGATGAAAAGGAAAAAATTAAATACAAGTACAAATATACATATAAATCCACTATCATCCTTTCCTGTCCCACTGCTCACATCACCACTGAGGCTGCAGGGCAGACCCTGGGAAAAACCCTGGAGTCAGCAGCAGACAATAATTGCATTCAGGAATTCACAGACTGTGATTAAAGGCAGACGAATGGACAGAGTACTCCCAGGAAGCCGGCCATGGACAAAGAGACTTTGACACTTGTGATCCCTCAGATTATACTATGACGTGTATGGGATCGAATACTCCATTTGGCCAATTTCAGTCACCTGTCTGGTCCACTTCTCCCACAGGAGAGTTTCAGATATGACCTCCTTCCTCCCCTAGTTTCTGTTGCACAAGAAGTTTAGTAGAACCAAGAAGTGGCCTTGGTTCTGCATACCATTCTCTAGCAGTGATTATAAACATCAAGCATTATCAGTCCTAGAAGCAGACACTGGCTGAAAAATAAGCTGTTAATTTCAGCAAGTGCAGATACTTAGAAGAGATTTAAATGAAAATTAAAATTACTAGAAAAAAATTGGTTCTGACCTGGCTCAAACCAGGATATTCCACCCCTTATCCTATACCATTTGCATCATGCTCAGGTCACTACTACTACTTTTGTCCTCATATACATGCATATACAGGTTATTAGTTGTTATAACTTAGTGGACCAGGATAGTTTTTGGTACCAGTACAGGGACCTACAGAGAGGGTCTTTAGACCCTGAGGGATCCAAGAGGGGGTGAATACTGAGGGGTCAATATTCCCTCTCTAAAAATCAAGAAGACTGGAACCCTGTCTTTTTGCCTACTCCTTGCTTTGCTGCTCTTCCCTATGCTCCTTTACCACCAGCTTGCCATGTGCTCTTCAGAATCCATATCAATTGGGTTCTGGGAAGAGCCGTGGACCTCTCTCCTGAGTCAGCACTGCTTCAAGGGGCCCTCAGCATCTATCCCTGTGATCACTGAGATAAGGTTGTATATATAATTGCATATATTGTATATTGTTCCTTACTCTATGTGTTACTGCCCTTCTCCTGTTCTAGTTGACCTATTTCAGTTTTAATTTCCAACTTTTAAGTCTCTTGTCCTTATTCCTCTTTTATCTTCCCTTGGGAAGGTGGAGGGGGGTTAATAGAGAGCAAATTCTGTCCTCTGGTTTTGGTCTGCCCAGACTGTTTAAACTGTGACATTAGTCCATCCTTCTATACCCAAGTTCATTGAGTTAATTTAGTCCATGGATGCAGATGTCCATCTATTGTAGCAGGCTCTCAGGAAAAGGGAGATGGCATGAAAGTTGTCTCCACCAGATTATATTGAAAATCATTTATTTAAAGCTGTTAGTATTACATAGCAATTAACATACATAGGGCTCAAACCCACAACTCTACGACCAAAAAATTCCGTGCTCTACCGACTGAGCTAGTGAGACAAAATCAGGTATTCTCACCCAGAATTAGATTCCCTCAAGCTACATATTGCACTTCATCCTTCATCATCACCCACCAAGTATGTCCAGGTCCTTGAGTGAAAGCAACCCCACAAATGGGTTTGCCTTTGCTCAAAGCAGGAAAACCCAAACTTTTTTCCCCAACAGATTTCTTTCATGCACCACAGGCACTTTGTCCCTATCTACTGTATGTAGAAGGTCTGACTGAGCAGGACCAGCTTAACTGAGGGAACCCTAGTGTTAAATAACCAGATGGCTTGCTCTAAATGCTTGTGCCAATTTTTAAAGGTTTCACCAACCATTGCCTTCTGGGTAGTTTTTAAAGGTCCATTGTACCGTTCAATTTTCCCTGAGGCTGGTGCATGATAGGGAACATGATATACCGTGTTCTTTGGCCCAGCTGCTTTTAACCTGTTTTATCTGACTCGTTTCTTTCTGGTATACTATATCCCCACAAAACTTGTTTCTCTGGGCCCAGGATGTTGTTTTGGGCTGTGGCATGAGGCATGAGATATATTTCCAGTGATACGGTGCCTGCTTCCAACATTGTAAGCACATAGCACTTAACCCTGGTGGGTTTGAGGAAATGTGATATAGTCAATTTCCCAGGCCTCCCCATACCTATATTTCAATCATCTCTTCCCATACCACAAAGGTTTCAACTGTTTAGCTTGCTTGATTGCTGTGCATGTTTCACGGTTCTGGTAACCTGCACAATAGTGTCAATGGTTAAGTCCACCCTTGATCATAAGCCCATCAGTATATTCCATCCCTTCCTTGATGACCTGAAATGCTGTGGTGTCACATCCCACCTGGCCACCACTGACCATTTGGCTTTTTAACTGTCCCAATAGCAGAGTTATAGGGAGAATGTGCTCGAGTGATAAAACCTCCTCCTCTAAGTCTGCTACCACCCCATCAATGCCCAAAATGGCGGCAGACACCAGAGAGTACTGTTCTACATTCTTAAGTTTTGATGGAGGTAGGGGCATAGATGCCCCTAGCAAATCTATACTTTTAATTGCACTCTTATCAGCCTGCATCACCCCTAAGTCTATCTATGATTTTCTACCCTTCCCAGAAAAACTCCAGACTGTACCATCAAGAAGTTTCCACATCCTACCACACAGCAAATCAAACCCTACGATGTTAGTGTTATCAGTACCTACCAATACTTCTGCATAGTTCTGAGGCTTCCAGATGGGTTTCTTGGGAATGCTATTGGGTCAAAATGGAATAAAGTAATTTGGCAGAAAATAAACCCCATTGCAATCCAGCTAACCCTCAGATATTAGAGGAGCTGGGGGTGGCTGGGCTTAGATTCTGAGTGATAGCCAATTTATCTTTAGTAGGCTGGAAAACATGGGTCTGGATGCACTACTAACACCACACTATCTGTCCGGTTGTGCTTAATAGGAACTATCGCGGCCACACACTAAAGTTCAGTTGCACTCAATAAGATTCCTCACAACCAGATTAATGAATAGTGTGATTTATAAAAGCAACAGTATACAAGTTGTCTGGATTGACAGTGATAAGTTTATTATCTGCAATGCACATGCAAAATACCTAGGTTATGAGTAATACAGCCTGGCTGAAAACCACGCAAAGAGAAAGAACGTAACTCTATATATAGAGATTTCCAGGGGGGGCACAACCTGGCCAAAAAGGCGTATGATTCCTGGGGTGGCACTATCAGGCCAAAACTGCTGGGGAGTGATCCTGCAGAGATTTAAACTATTAAAGAGACTCCACAGAGATTCATATAATTCCTGGAGAGACATTCAATCCAGATGAGTGTTTGAATCATACCCAAAGGCATCCCAGTGGGGGGGAAGAGAGGCTCAGCCTGTCAACTGGTCCCATAAGTCAGGGGCATCTCTGCAATGGTATCTTCCCTGACATCCTTTCCCCTGTTGGCTATTTTTATACTATTTTACCTGACAGGTGGATCTTGAGTGACTCTAGTCAAGAATATCTGTGGTATACATGTGGAACTGAAAATATAAAATATGTCTCTCGGACCAGTTTTTTTCCTTCACCCGGCTGGTAAATTACCATATGTTTACCTCAAGGAATGCCTGACAGACACCTGGTTGCCCAAACCTAGCACGGTTCCAGGACACAAAGATAAGAAATTACTCATCCCAGGAAGCCTAGAGATATGTATGTATCAGGGCCATCTTGAATGAAGTGACCCCCCTTTCTTTTGGGGGATAAATAACCCTAGGAAAAGACGGGAAAAGTGTGTGTGGGCTCGACGCATCCTCAACTCGTCACCCCGATTTCCAGCTACGGAAAGACAGAGCAGCGATTCAACAGCGAAAAACAGAAGCAGCCCCCAGCCCGAGGAACCAGGCCCTGCGCGGACGGTGATATTTTCTCTCTTTTGTTTCTCCCTTTGTTACTCTTAACGACCATCGATTAAGGTGGTTATTTTATACAAAAGGCCTTGTTGCTAGTAAAACCGGCTTTCCCTGTTTAGAAATAAACGTTTGTAACTAATTTTAAATCCAGCAGTCTGGTTACTTGTCAATTCAAGCGTCGTCTCTGAGTCAGTGGCTGAATTTTCCTCGCAATCAAAATATAAATAATAACTCGGATCGTAACAATATCTTTATTATGACTGGAGCAAAGTTCTCTTGCTTTGCATTTAAAGGTATAGGCTAGAGAAAATTTAGAGTGCAGGCTCAGTGAGGGGTGTTCGCACCTTGGAGGTGGGTAGCTTTAGGGATGGAGGTGTGTAGCTTTAGGGATGGAGGTGTGTTTTTGTATTATGATATTATAATGAGAAAAGTTCACCTTAAGGACAGTATTTTGTCAAAGGATGGCAGGTTGTTGGCCCAGGGTATCAGTTAGTTGGTACTGTTGCCACAGAGCATGGCTGCAGTGTCTCCACTCCACCCTCCATGCAATTTCTTTTGGAGTTAGCACATTGAATACCACTGATAATGCCAGCATCTAAGGTAGTCATAGTACACTGGCCACATTCCACCTGCTCCAAATGATATGCCTTTCTTTAAAAATACAAATATAGTCTGGGTCACTTCTAGCAATTATTGCAATTATTCCACAAATGCAACCCAAAGAGGGTAAAAATACCCCTCCATCTAAGGCTAAAAATTTTAGTACAAGATCAATTACCAATAAGTACCACAAGGGAACACTGGAAAGAGCTCTGTGAATTATTGTCTGCTCGCTTGGCAGTTGTAAGGTAATTTTTGCTGTGGGATATTCTTTTATAACCCCATCAATCCCTCCATATCTGACTTCTCTGTGACTGGGTTTTATATTTAAGTCATCTGTAATTTTACCAATGTTTGCACCCCATTGTCGATGAGGAAGTTTACATAAACCTTGTTTGGTCCTCCTGGGATGCTAATGATGAGTTCCTTGTTTTTATCTGTGAGCCACTGTAAAACTACCACTTCCTGAGCTGGGTGGCTCACTTTTCTGCCCAAGGATGCAAGTTTGTTTTTTTTTGACTTGCTTCTTCCTCACTTAAGAGGATTCAGTCCCCTCCTGTGATGGAAACTTGCCACATATATTCTGTCTCAGACCTTCCGGATGACCAGAATACTTTTCTTGTAATTTTGACAATTCAGTTGCACTATAGGTTATCTGTTTAGTGGGGACAGCAAATTTGGCATCCTCACCATCATAATTTCCATCTTAAAAACTGGACAGAACTTTGGTGATGGGTCAAATTTGACTTTGGCTTTTTCCATTTCATCCCAAGGTTCAACGATAAGTTTGTCTTTCTGAGATGCAATTAATGCAGCTCCAAAGACAACACAATGCTTTTCCCTCACCAGATCTAAACTTATTTTTTTTGCCCAGTCTCCATTCTGCTACAATTGCTGGGGATTGACAATATTTATCAGCTCAGTTGCACCCTTTCATATTTGGACAAGCTTTATAACAAATCCAAAGGTGGGGAGCAGTCAAGACCAGGTGTAACCCAGACTGCCATGACCTTCTGCCAGAGAAATCATTCTCCTTTGTACAGCATGGCTGTTATCCCCTTTTATAACACCTCCTTACTGCTTCTCACAGAGAATCCCACTTCTGACACCAGTTACTTGTCGTGTCACCTGGTGGGCAACCTGGGGAGACTCAGACTGGACTCCTTCACAGAGAGGAGCCTCCTCCCATCAGGTTGACTGGTCAATGACCCTTATTTCTGTTCATGTGCCCTATTCAGTGGCCTTAAATGGGATTTTCACAAGAAGGCTCTCTGCCTCCACAGGACCCTTCTTGCTGGCCACTGTTTCTTATCAAATAAGAACAGTAGTCCTGCTTATCAGGGTGGGTACCAAATGAGGGGGTCCCCTTGCAAAAGCAGTGTCCAGGTGGCTTATCAAATGAGGACTCCACCCAAACACAATGTCCAGTTTGTCAGGGAGGCTGTTTTGAGATAATTATTAATTTCAGGACACTACAGGTCCCACTGAGCTAAAATTTGTTCACTTTTATGTTCCCAGTCCAAATCTATTTGGAACACTTGAGCAGGCTGATCCACTTGTTGGTTGTTTCAATGTTCCTCAGTGGCTTGACTGGGCATCCATCCACATGACATACCTTTACAACCAGTTTCTCTTAGGAAGCAGCAATGTCTTGCCAGTTTGGCAACCCAGATAGGTTTACCTTTATGTTGCCAGTTGTTTTGCTTCCACTGCTTTAACCACCCCCATAAGGCATTTGAGCCAGTACAGAGAGAGAATCTTGGCCACCTTTCTCGATCAGCAATTTTTAAACCCAACTGGATGGCTTTTACCTCTGCAAATTGACTTGATTCACCTTCTTCTTCAGCTCTTTTTGCAACTAGTCATGTAGGATTCCATACAGCAGCTTTCCACCTCTGATGGCTTCCTACTAGATGGCAGGATCCATCAGTGAACAGAGCATACTGCTTCACATCCTCTGGTAGTTGATTGTATGGCAGGTCGTCTTCAGACCATTTCACTACTTGTTTTGGTGGCATTCCAAAGTGTTTGACTTCTGGCCAGTCTGTAATCACCCCTACAATTCCTGGATGATTAAGGTTTCCATTTTGAGCCCACTGTGTGATTAACAGGATTCATTTGCTCCATGTAGCATTAATGGCATGATGAGGAGAAGGATCTCTACTTGTGAACATCCAGGCCAGTAACTGGTAATCAGGGTGCCAGGAGGAACTTTGCGTTAGTACTGATTGCTTCTGAAGTAGCTCTAACTCTTTCATATGCTGTCAATATCTCCTTTTCAGTTACAGTATAGTTGGCCTTGAATCCTTTGTGGTTTTGACCCCAGAATCCTAGGGGTTGACCTTGAATCTCCCCTGGTGCTTTCTGCCAGAGGCTTCAGGCAGGACCATTGTCCCTGACTGCAATGCAGAGCACATTTTTGATGTCTGGTCCCGTTCGGACTGGTCAAAGGGCTGCTGCCTGCAAAATCTCTTTTTTGATTTGTTCAAAGGATGTTCATTCTTCAGGACCCCATTTAAAACTGTTCTTTTGAGTCACTTCATAGACATGTTTCACAATCTGACTGTAACCAGGAATATATATTCTCCAGAAACCCACTGTACCTAAAAATGATTCAGTTTCTTTTTCCTGGTTGGTGGGGTATCATGTCCCACCTGCTGGGCAACCCAGGGAGATTCAGACTGGACTCCTTCAGAGAGAGGAGTTGAGGCATGGTTAGATCCAGTTGTCTTTTCAAACTTGTCCTTCTCAATAAGGATCATAATTGCACTGGTAGAGTTAACCTTTTCTCACTGCCCCTGGGGCAGGTCTAACCCTTGAGTAATCTCTTTTAAGAACCCATTCCAGGAGAGATTAACCTCTTAAATTATCTGCAAGGTACTCTAAGAGTCAGACAATTACCCAGGAGGCTTATGCAAAACACTTTACACTTTGGAAAGTTTACACTTATTGCTTAATGTTAATTACTGCTGAGTACTTGTGGGGGTGTGGCTGAGCAAGCCTTAAAATTGGGTAAGATTATAAAGCTTGTCAAGAAACACACAATATTATTCTCAAAGTACTGGATTACAACTCGCAAAATTTAGCAAAATTGTCAAAGCAAGAGGTTACAAAACCTTAGTGAAGTTAGAAACTATGTCACCCTTATGTGCCAAGAATAAGTTAGAAACAAAGAGAGAGAGAGATGAAGAAAAGGGGATAGGAGAGATATCACCACCTTTGGATACAGTGACAATCTTGGTATGAAATTGTGGTCCTTGGATGGCAGGCACGCACCAAGCATCCTGAGTCTGGATCTTTTATGCTACCCGGCCCCATGTTTTCAAGGGGCCTTAGCGTATCTTCCACAGACTCAGTGTTAGGTTTTAGAGTGGTCTGGAAATGAGTCAGTGAGATATTGGGGTCCAAGTGGTCATTTGGCATCCCCGTATCAGGTTGATCAAGCAATGACCCTTTATTTCTGTGCACGCATCCTGTTCAGTGATCTTACAGTTTCCCAAGAAGGCACTCTGTCTCCACAGGACCCCAATTACTGGTCACTGTTCTTTACCAAGTAAGGACAGTGTCCTGCTTCTCAGGATGGTCACTGAATGAGGGGCTCTCCTTGCAATTGCAGTGTCCTGGTGGTTTATTGAATGAGGACCCCACCTGAGCACAATGTCCAGTTTGTCATGGCAGCTGTTTTGAGACAATTACTAATTTCAGAACTCTACAAACAAATGCCTTGATATCTTCAGTGAGATCTTCTTCCAGGGTGGTGATCCTAACATAGTGGACATTGGGAGAAAATAATAGAGAAAAAGAGGAAATGGCACAGGCAAACATGTGTCACACAATGGCTATGCCATTTAACAAAAATATCACCTCTACAAACAAAGTTAGTCTTATGTTCATTAACCATGCTCCCCATCCCATGAGTCCTACAGATTGTAACATAGATGATAGCCACAAACTTGGACTCCAGTCATCAAACCAATCCTTTGGGTGCATGGTTTGGAATACTTCTGCTGTTTGGTCAGCTATTTCCTTCATCCTCCCTCAAGTTTCTTCAGTTGAGGTGGTGGTGTTATGTATGGTGATGAAACATTCTGCATTGGTTAAATTCAGCTTTCCACAGGCTCCTTGTTCTTTAACTATTATCACATCTAAAGTTAAGTGATTCTGGTGTCATCTTTTGAGACTTGCTGTACCTGTAAATTTATTTTCCCCAAAACATACTTAGTCCAATTACTCAGAAGGTGTACTTGCCAGGTTATGTTCTCTAATACAAACGGATGTCTTTTTAGGGTTACATATGGGGTAAATATGCTTATTGTTTGACCTGTAGCAAAATTATTTGTTACTGTAACTCCATTTATCATCCAACTGGGATGCTCATTGTGCAATTTCACTTTCCAGCATGATCATTGGGAACAGGGTGTAAAATTGAAGACATGAAATTGACACAGGGATTTAAGTACAACTCCACACCTCAGTCCAGCATGCTGTGCTAGGGAGAGGTATGAATAAAACTTGACATCAGAACAACCTCAGGCTAGGCCACAGGAGGAAGGATAAATGTTCATCTCACAGGTCAATGTGTCAGTATAATCTATAAAATCCAGTTTATGTTTTGACTCTATGCGTGTACCCTTTACAGGGTAATGAGTTCCAGGGACTCCACATATCCAAGCTCTTTTTCTGCTATATTTGGTGGTGTTGCACCAAGTATCTTTATTTTTCCATCCCATAGAGGGGAGTCCCCAACAAATGCACATATCTAGAATTAAAGTTTGCAGAGACTGGATATATGAGATTTCTGAAGGGTCACCTGGACCATTGTTACAGGTTATTATTTTACTACAGTTAAACAAGGAGCTCTTACCAGGAGCACTGACTGGACAAAACTTGAAAGATGTCAGTGTTGAGTCACATGACCAAGTCCATGTTAAGTTTGGTAAATCTCAAAAGGTGATGACAACACTCTTTGGAAGTTCCACACTCCAAGTCACTGTCAAATTTGTGACATAATTTGCCTCATAATAGTATGGTTTAATAAGAGGAACAAATTTTGGATCCCAAGGATAGTTCTCACAAGACCAGGTACCTGTATGGTTCAGGAACGCATTCCTTCCCATCACAGTCCATTTGCTTCCAGAGGAAACTAATGATTTAGGCCCCATTACTCAATGAGGAATGGCCATGTCAAATGCAGGAATACTAGTGTAACACATTCAGTCAAATAGGTTGGCATAGAGGAGTGAAGGCTTCAAGGGCATCCATACTTCCTCTACTCTACTAGATACCAGAAGACTGGAAAACTGCTGATGTAATCCCCATATATAAGAAGGGTCAGAAGGATGATCTGGGAAATTACAGGCCTGTCAGTTTGACCTCAGTCCCAGGGAAGTTGATGGAGCAGATCATCCTGAGTGCCATTATGCAGTACTTGCACAACAACCAGGTGATTAGGCCCAATCAGCATGGGTTCATGAAGGGCGGGTCCTGTTTGACTAGACTGATCTCCCATGATAAAGAAACCTGCTTAGTGGATGAGGGAAGAGCTGGTGATACTGTGTGCCTTGACTTCAGCAAAGCCTTTGACAAGCTTTCCCACAGCATTCTCCTAGAGAAAATGTCTGCTAATACCTTGAAAGTGCATGTGCCCTGCCAGATTAAAAATTGTTTGGATGGCCAACTCTATGACTCTATGCAGGCAGAGATTGTGCGATAAAGGCCAGGATCAAAGCCTGTATGACTTCATCTGGTGATTTACATGAGAAGTTAGCCCTGATACCAAGGACAGGTTTGTGCATCACAAAGAATTCTTCCCTGAGAGCTTTTCCATTTTGGCTGTGGTTTGGGGTCTTTGGCTAAGGTCAGCCCACAGTTAAGATCAGGGTTGTGGTAAGTGTATTTGGTTTCTGTGCAAAGATTTTGGTACGGGGGGGGCGGCGGGGGGAGCTACAGGAGTGGCTTCTGTGAGAAAATGCCAGAAACTTTCCCCATGTCTGACAGAGCCAATGCCATCTGGCTCCAAGATGGACCCACTGCTGGCCAAAGCTGAGCCAATCGGCAACAGTGGGAGGGCCTACGTGATAACATATTTAAGAAGGGGAAATAACTGCTGTGTGACAGCAGCTGGAAGAGAGAGGAGCGATAATATTTGAGAAAAACAACCCTGCAGACATGAAGGTCAGTGAAGAGGAAGGTTCTCCAGGCACTGAAGTAGAGATTCCCCTACAGCCCATGGTGAAGCAGGTTGTCCCCCTGCAGCCCATGGAAGTCCACAGTGGAGCAGATATCCACCTGCAGCCCATGGAGATCCCCATGCTGGAGCAGGTGGATGTGTCCTGAAGGAGGCTGTGACCCTGTGGAGAGCCTATACTGGAGCAGGTCTTCCAGCAAAACCTTTGACCCCCTAGGGGACCCATGTTGGAGCAGTCTGTTCCTGAAGGACTGCAACCTATGGAAAACGCCCATGCTCAAACAGTTTGTGAAGAACTTCAGCCTCTGGGAAGGACCCACATTGGAGAAGTTCATGGAGAACTGTCTCCCATGGATGGGACCCTGTGCTGGAGCAGAGGAAGAGCATGAGGAGAAAGGAGAGGCAGACACAATGTGTAATGAGCTGACCACAACCCCTATTCCCCATCCCCCTGTACCACTAGGGGGAGAAGGCAGAGCAGCCAGCAGTGAAGTTGAGCCTGGAAAGAAGGGAGGGGTGGGAAGGTGTTTTAAGATGTGGTTTTATTTCCCATTATCCTACTCTGGTGGTAATTGTCAATAAATTAAAATACTTTCCCCAAGTCAAGGCTGTTTTACCCATGATGGCATTTGTTGACTGATCCCACAGGATTCTCCTGGAGAAGCTGGCTGCTCATGGCTTGGATGTACACCCCCTTCAATAGATAAAAAAAACTGGTCAGATGGCTGACTCCAAAGAGTTGTGTTAAATGGAGTTAAATCCAGCTGGTGGCCGGTCATGAGTGGTGTCTCCCAGGGCTCGGTGCTGGGGCCACTCCTGTTTAAAATCTTTATTGATGATTTGGATGAGGGGAGGGAGTGCACCCGCAGTAAGTTTGCAGATGCCACTAAAGTGGGTGGAAGAGTCGATCTGCCTGAGGGTAGGGAGGCTCTGCAGAGGGATCTAGACAGGCTTGATCGATGGGCCGAGGCCAATTGCACGAGTTCAACAAGGCCAAATGTCGGGTCTTGCACTTTGGCCACAACCCCCACCGGCACTACAGGCTTGAGGAGGAGTGGCTGGAGAGCTGCCCAGCAGAGAGGGACCTCGGGGTGCCGATTGAAACCTGGCTGAACATGAGCCAGCAGTGTGCTCAGGTGGCCAAGAAAGCAAACAGCATCCTGACCTGTATCAGGAACAGTGTGACCAGCAGGACCATGGAGGCGATCTTACCCTTGTACATGGCCTTAGTGAGGCCGCACCTCAAATACTGCGTGCAGTTTTGGGAGCCTCAGTATAGGAAGGACATCGAGGTGCTGGAGAGCGTACAGAGAAGGGCAACAAGGCTGATTAGGGGTCTGGAGAACAGATCTTATGAGGAGAGGCTGAGGGAGCTGGGGCTGTTCAGCCTGGAGAAAAAGAGGCTGAGGGGAGACCTTATTGCTCCCTATAACTATCTGAAAGGAGGTTGTGGCGAGGTGGGTGTTGGCCTCTTCTCCCTAGTGACTAGCGATAAGACAAGAGGAAATGAGTTCAAGTTGTGCCAAGGGAGGTTCAGATTAGATATTAGGAAAAGTTCTTCACTGAAAGAGTTGTGAAGCATTGAAACTGGTTGCCCAGGGAGGTGGTAGAGTCACTGTCCCTGGGGGTATGGGGGGGGGGGGGAAAAAAAAAAAAAAAAAGGGAAGATTTGGCATTTTGGGAGATTTGTGATTTAGTGGTTAAGGTGGTTTAGGACTGATGGTTGGACTTCGACTTGATGATCTTGAGGGTCCTTTCCAACCATGATGATTCCATGATTCTATGTAGTGAAATGAGGCAACCAGGTGCCACTAATTGCCAGGTAGTGGGAATGAGCTTGTGTTAAGCCCACCTGTGCCTGATTAGGGCGGGCCCCCACTGCGCATGAGCAGGATTAGGGTGTAGTGTAACGAGGCAACCAGGTGCCACTAATTGCCAGAGAGTGAGCATGAGCTTGTTTCAAGCCCACCCGTGCCCAATTAGGGTGGGCCCCCACTGCGCATGAGCAGGACCAGGGGGCCAATAAAAGGTTAGTCCTGAGACACAAGCTCAGCTCAGTCCTGAGCACCTCTGCAGAGAGGTCAGTTGCTCTTGGAGCACTGTATTACCTTCATTGCACCACTAGCGCTCATCACCGTCAGGGTGAGGCTCTGAGGAGTCTCAAACCCAGGGCCTCGGCATTGCAGTACTGTGGCTTAGCCAGCTGCCTTTTATTGGCCCCCTGGTCCTGCTCATGCACAGTGGGGGCCCACCCTAATTGGGCATGGGTGGGCTTGAAACAAGCTCATGCTCACTCTCTGGCAATTAGTGGCACCTGGTTGCCTCGTTACACTACATTAGGGGTCCAATAATAAAGGTGAAGCTCAAACTCACAAGCTCAGCTCAAGCTGGAACTCACAGCCTCGGCATGCTTGGCTTTTACTGCTTCTATGAGCACTGCGCTAACCTGACTGCGCCCCTGGAGCTTTGTCTCAGTACTGCACTAACTTGGTTGCGCCATCAGAGCTCTTCACCACTAGGGCGAGGCTCAAGTGGCGCATCCGGTTAGCGCGCGGTACTTATACAGCAACCCCGAGCAATGCTGAGGCCGTGGGTTCGAGCCTCACTAACCAAGTTAGTGCGGTACTGTTAAACCACGGTACTGTTGACCCACTGTTAAACAGGAGAGGTGAAATAGTCACCAACAATGCTGAAAAGGCAGAGGTCCTCAACACCTTCTTCACTTCTGCCTTTACCAGTCCTGTTGGGTCCCAGGCCATGGGAACAAAAATCCAGGTTGATGCAGACACAGACTCACCATCAGAAGAGTTGGTGTGTCAAGTATTACAGGAGCTCGACCCATACAAATTGATGTGCCCGGATGCCATCCACCCGAGGGTGTTAAAGGAGCTGGCTGATGTCATTGCGAGGCTGCTCTCCCTAATCTTGGAGAAGTCATGGAGATCAGGAGAAATCCCTGAAGACTGGAAGAAGGCTAACATCACCCCCATCTACAAGAAGGGTTCCAAGGAGGACCCAGGTAACTACAGACTCATTATCCTCACTTCAATCCCTGGGAAAGTTATGGAGCAAATACTCCTGAGGACTGTCATAAGTCAACTGAAGCATGTGATCAGGAAAAGCCAACATGAGTTCACTAGGGGCAAATCATGCTTGACAAAACCACTCACCTTCTACGACAAAGTAACCGTCTTGGTTGATGCAGGACAAGCAGTGGACATTGTCTACCTTGACTTCTCCAAGGCTTTTAACACAACCTCATCCTACAGAAACTGACATGTTAGGGCCTAGACAAGTGGTCTGTGTGGTGGGTGGAGAACTGGCCGACAGGCTGTGCCCAGAGGGTGGTAGTAAATAGTTCTTTCTCAAACTGGCAACCAGTCACAAGCGGGGTCCCCCAGAGGTTGATATTGGGCCCAGTGCTGTTTAATATCTTCATAAGTGATCTGGATGTTGGGATCAAGAGCACCCTGATGAAGTTTGCAGATTACAGCAAAATGAGTGGGGAGGTTGACACTCCAGAAGGGAGAGCCACCCTCCAGGAAGACCTGGACAAGCTGGAGGAGTGGGCTAGCAAGAACCTTATGAAGTTCACTGGGGATGCACCTGAGAATACATAATCCAGAAGTGCAGCTCAGACTGGGATCAGCCAGGATGGGGAAGAGTTGTACTGTATGTGCATACTTTAAAACCCTAGGCTTAAAAAAACAAACTAAACAAAACATTCATTTATTTATTTATTTAATACAGAACTCAGCAATTATAGAATTCCATTAGTAGGAAAAAAAAAAAGTCTACTTGTGATTATTTGTGCCCTGATTCGAGAGGACCAGGATGGAAACTGCCTGCAGTTATACTGACCTGAGGCAGCACCAGTGACTGCCAGGATTGTAGTGGGGGAATAACAGAGAGCATCCATCACCTGGTTATTGGCTAAAACCGTGACAGATTTATTAGTGCCCAACGTGGGGCACCAAAAAATGTCATGGTTTAGGCCAAGCCAGTAACAACCAGGCACTCACTCACTCACTCACCTCCTCCTCCCCCCCCCCCCCATTGTGGGATAGGGAGGAGAAAAATCTAACTAAAGGCTTGCGAATCGAGACAAGGACAGGGAGATTTTTCACTCCCCAATTACGGTCACAGGCAAAATAGGCACAACTTGGGGAGAAAAAAAATTAAATTTAATTATCAGAACAGGAGAAAGAAAACATGAGCAGATCTTAAATACCTTCCCCCCCTCCCCTCCCTTCTTCATGGGCCCAAATTACTTCAACTCCTGCCTCCCCCTCAGCAGCACATGGGAACAGTGAGTGGGAGTTTAGGATCAGTTCACCACACATTGTTTCTGCTGCTCCTACCTCCTCAGGGAGAGGACCCCTCACAGCCTTCTCCCATTTCAACGTAGGGTGGTTTCTCTCATGGGAGAGAGTCCTTCACCAGCCCCTCCCACACGAGTCCCTCAGGAATGGAGTGCTCCAGCGCGGGCTTCCTGCAGAGTCACTGCCTGCTTTGGGAACAGTCACCTGCCCTGGCGTGGGATTCTCCACGGGCTACAGATCTACGTCTGCCCCACCCGTGGTCCTCCATGAGCTGCAGGGGGACAACCTTCCATCTTAACACAGGCTGCGTGTAAAACTCTGCTCGAGCACCTCCTCCCCCTCCTTCCTCACCAACCTTGGTATCATGTGCTCTAGTACTGCTTTTACCTCCCCCTCTCCTCTGCCCTACAAGGTCTCATTTTCCCCTTCTTGAATATGTTACTCACAGAGGTGCATCCAGCTTCCCTAATCTGCTCAGTCTCAGCCAGAGGTAGGGCCAAAATTGGAGCTGGGGGAGCTTCCAGCAGCTTCTCACAGGAGCCACACCCCTGTGCCATGTGCACTGCCCCCCACCCCTCTGCTGCACTAACCAAAACATTTGTATCAATGAATAAAAGTTTCTGTAAGACACAGACCAGAAGTTAGGAAAGCAGATATTTTCTGCCCTACATTTTCAAGTTACGTTTTAAATTGGATTCCTTCTCTCAGACCTACCTTCTTGCCTCATTGCAAGTCATTCATTTGACCTGATCAAGTCTCCCTTGGCACCCTCCCTCTTTGAAAATGTACTTTTTTCTAATCTATTTCACCAGCACTTCTGTTCAGGCATCTCACTGACTGTGAAACCCTACAAGGCTGAAGGAACAAAGGTCCCTGGAACAGATGTCTCCTAAATATGTCTCCGATACTCTTCTTTGTCCTGTTTGCCTTCATGGCCTTAAGGTCCCATTCATTTTTACATGCTCCAATCAGTATTTTTGCATATATGCACACACGTGTTTGTGTGTATATATAGTGTATATATATATATATATACATACACACACACCCCTCTCAAAGATATTAGACACAAAGTGTTAAACATGCTACACAGACAAGATTGACTTATTATTTCAGATTTCTTCAAACAGCTAAAAGGATGCACAAAATTCAAAATAAATTTAGTCACTAATTCAGTTAGCATACTTTAGGCACACCAAGCAAACGAATTCTGCCCTCATATCTTACATTGAGAACAACCCCCTCACATCTCTCCTTGTCCCTGTCCACATCGCCAGGCACAGAAAACACCAAAGCACTCAGAAGACAAGAATTGCATTGTGTCTCATCCCCTCTTCAGATGTCTAACGTGAGGTGCAGAGGGCTTTAACATATTAACTTGAAATTCATGAGATCAATGGAATAAGTTATTTTGGTAGGTCAGTATTAACTTCACTGCATGACAGATACTTAACTTTTTTTCCTTCATTTCCCAAGCAAATTCAAGATACCAGTAGAGAAATTTTAACTGAATCCACTAGTTGGCATTACTATTTCTCAGAATACAATGACAATCTAAATGACAGTGTTCTGCTCCTTTTCCTTCAAACAAGCAACGGACCAAATTCATCCTTGATACAGTGAAATCAAATGGATCTTGCTAGATATGCTTAATGTCCAGATTGACAGCAAAACCTCATGTTTTGCTTTCTCACAAATCAGAGAAAGCAAAAACCAAAACAAAAATGTACGCACATTCTTCAGAGAAAGAACATGACAGATTGCGCAGGATTCTGCAATAAAATTCAACTTGGATGCAAATCATAATGACACCTGTAGCTCAGGCATTTCACCCTGCCATCCAGCTAGTATCTCAACAGTTGCTTTTCATCACCATGCTGAACACCTCAGCGAGAAGTTTGTCTCCTGGCTGCACAAAATAGCTTGCAGTATAGCACTGTTGTTTTCTGGGGCTCCCAAGATGGTAAAGATACTCCTGCTGAGCTCTAACAAGCAGAGCCAACATGCCCTCAAAGTCCTGATCAAAACAGAACGTGCTGAATTACATTTGCCAGTTAAGATGCAAACTTCTATATTCTGAATAAAACAGATACTACATAAAATTAAGGCTTATATTCTAAAGCAAGGAAAAAACCCCATCATTACCTTGGATTTGTGGTATAATGTCAGGGAACATGAAAACTGCTTACACTAAAAACAAACAAACAAAAAAACCTCAAACAAGCAAACAAAAATGAAACAAAAAGTTACCTGGAAGATATACAGCGTACTGCCCAATTTGAAAAAGGAAGGAAAACAGTTAAATATTGGACTTGCTTTAGCTTCTTTAATCACAGATTCACAGAAAGTTAGGGGTTGGAAGGGACATTGAAAGATCATCTAGTCCAACACCCCTGCCAATGCAGGGTCACACAGGAACGCATCCAGGTGGGCTTCGAATGTCTCCAGGGAAGAAGACTCCACAACCTCCCTGGGCAGCCTGTTCCAGTGCCCTGTCACCCTCATAGAATCATAGAATTTTCAGGGTTGGAAGGGACCTTTAAAATCATCTAGTCCCAACCACCCTGCCATGGGCAGGGACACCTCCCACTAGATCAGGTTGCTCAGAGCCCTGTCCAGCCTGGCCATAAAAACTTCCAGGGATGGGGCTTCCGCCACCTCTCTGGGCAACCTGTTCCAGTGTCTCACCACCCTCATGGTGAAGAACTTCTTCCTAACTTCCAATCTAAATCTACCCTCCTCTAGTTTGATTCCATTCCCCCTAGTCCTATCACTACCTGACATCCTAAAAAGTCCCTCCCCAGCTTTCTTGTAGGCCCCCTTCAGATACTGGACGGCTACAATAAGGTCTCCTCGGAGCCTTCTCCTCTCCAGACTGAATAGCCCCAACTCTCTCAGTCTGTCTTCATAGGAGAGGTGCTCCAGCCCTCTGATCATCCTTGAGGCCCTTCTCTGGACACACTCCAGCACGTCCATGTCCCTCCTGTAAAAGGGGCTCCAGAACTGGACGCAGTTAATCCTAGTACTTTTTTAAAGGTTCAAAGTGGAAGAAATGCCTCTTCTCCAGTGCCCCCAGCTATCACATGCTGCTCAAGTTCTGTGGGTAGGCAAGTGAGCCAAAGCATTAGAGAAAAATCCACACAAAAAATGTATCACCAACTACAACAGTTCCTCTAGCGTCTGCATGAAGGTCCATATCAGGTCTACATCTGGCCACAGAGACAAAGCTGAGGCATTTGGACTAGATGATCTTTCGAGGTCCCTTCTAACCCCTAGGATTCTATGATTCTATGATTCTATGATTCTATGATTTGACAATAGAGACAGATGAGGATTTTGGAACCTAAGAAAAGAATAGAAGGAAGACAAAATCATACGATCAATTCAAGTGTTTCCACTGAGAGAAATCAGCAATTATACATTAAAGGGTGATAGTGTTTAAAAAACAAAACAAAACAAAACAACACATATTTTTAGATTAACTGATGTTTTTCAGATCATCTTTGACTTTGAAGGAAAGCACTCAACTAGCCATAATTTTGCTAAAGACTAGATCTCTCAGCATCTTGGTTCTTTACTGGCTTTAAACTACAAGGAAGAAAATGGAAGGTCTTCATACAGACATGATCACACTCTCTTACTACTTCTCATTCCATCAACCAAGTACACCTCAACTGTTTTTCCACAGCTGAGACACAAGCCTGTAAAGGGATAGACGCTGTCTTCGTACTGTCTTGGTTAATAAATTCACCGACAGGTGGTGGTGTTTAATCATCTACCCCAAAGACCCTTTCCCCCCAAAATGTAGGAGTACATAGGAGGGGCACTCTGTGTGAGCTTTTTAAACAGAGACCTCCTGCATGGCACCTCGTCAGGATATTTAGTCTCTCATCTCATTTAGTTTCTCGTTGTTTAATGAGTCTTTTAATTAATCCGTTAGTGCCTTCCACAATGCCGTTTGCTTGTGGGTGATAGGGAATATGAAATGTCCAGTTAATATTTTCACTTTTAGCTCATTGTTGCACTAGTTTGGATTTAAAATGGGTCCCATTATCAGATTGAATGCTGGTGGGTTTAGGCAAAACTCCGAAAACTGTAGAGAGACCTGATAAACCAGGTGCCTCGAATTGCCAGAGAATGGGTGTGAGTCCACCTGTGCCTGATTAGGACAGGCCCCTATTGGGCATGAGCAAGGCCAGGGGGCCAATAAAGGTGGAACACACACCCACAGAAAAAAACCTCAGCTCACTCTGATGTGAGGCATGAAGAGGCCAGCAGCTCGTCGAGCCTCTGGAGCAAGAAAGGCTCTTCCCGCTACACTTCTACCCTGGAAGCGCTGTGTGGTGGCTGGAGTCCTGGAAGAGACCAGCAGCTCGTCGAGCTTCAGGAGCAAGAATGGCTCCTCCCGCAACATTTGGTGGAGAATGCGGGCAACATAAAGAAGCAACTTGTGAAGAGCTGGCAACAGGAACATTCTCCCTGATTTGAAAAAATGCCTGGGCTAACACTCTCCCTGAAAGGTATGACCAGCAAGCTCTTTGGTTTGGAAACCCCTGAACAGAGGGAAGCCAAGATAAGGATTCTCTCTTTGGAAACCCCTGAGTGGAGGGAAGCCAGGAGGATGGAATCTCATGGTATAGAATCCCACGGAGGAAAAAGAAAAAAAAAAAAAAAATAAAAAAGTAAAAGTAAAAAGTATGGAATCCCACGAGGAACCAGAAATCTCTTTGAAAACCCCGGAGCAAAGGAAAGCCAAGAGAAGGATTCTCTCTTTGGAAGCCCCTGAGCAGAAGGAAACCAAGAGAAGAGCAGAAACAGGAGGGAGAAGAACGAAAGGTAGAGACTGTGTGAAAAAGTGCCTGGGCTGACATTCGGTTGCCTAAGCTAGGGTTAAAATCCCGTAAGTTATAAGTGTATTTTTGTAAAAAATCCTGTATGTATGGGTAAAAATCCTGTACTCGGGGCCCCCTCGATGCTCTTAGCTGAGTGTCCTGCGGGGCCTGAAGAAAAATCCTGTATGTCTATGTCTAAATCCTGTATAAGTGTGTTCTGTACTGCCCCTTGGTGCCCCCTCGATGCTCTTAGCTGAGTGTCCCGTGGGGCCCGAAGAAAAATCCTGTATGTCTGTATTCTGTAATCAGTGTTAAAAGTATTTTTGTAAATGTCTGTAAGCTAGGGCAAACCGGGGGGGGGAAATGTAGAGAGACCTGATAAACCAGGTGCCTCGAATTGCCAGAGAATGGGTGTGAGTCCACCTGTGCCTGATTAGGACAGGCCCCTATTGGGCATGAGCAAGGCCAGGGGGCCAATAAAGGTGGAACACACACCCACAGAAAAAAACCTCAGCTCACTCTGATGTGAGGCATGAAGAGGCCAGCAGCTCGTCGAGCCTCTGGAGCAAGAAAGGCTCTTCCCGCTACACTTCTACCCTGGAAGCGCTGTGTGGTGGCTGGAGTCCTGGAAGAGACCAGCAGCTCGTCGAGCTTCAGGAGCAAGAATGGCTCCTCCCGCAACAGAAAACCTTTTTCAGGAAAGAAACTGTGCTTCTTTATACAAATAAAAAATACCTGAATGACGTCTTTTACAATGAAACCATTCTAGCAGTTTTCCCCATTCTTGTACTTCGCCTTCATTGATAGCATCTCTGATTTCACTTACATTAATTTTAGCCAATTCATCTACACAGTTGTTCCATTTGCTTGCTTTATCTTTCAAATTAGATTGGTGAGAAGAAACCCATACAACATGAAAATTAGGAATTTTTTGGCCAATTTGTAGCACCTGCTGCCCCTTTTCTTTGTGCCATATGGGCACTCTATTAATTTCCCAATTATTATTTCCCAAAAATATTATCCATTCCACACAGCCCTTTAAAGACTGCAAAGGAATCTGTATAGATAAATACAGCTTCCTTAGCGGCTTTTTGTTTTATAAAAACATTTAAATCAGCATCCAATTCTCCGGCTTGGGCACTGCCTTTATCTTGATTTACTATTTGTTCTCTTGTGGAAGGTTTAATTGCAGCAGATTTAAAGAACCACACCTTTCCTTCCCTCTGAGAAGCATCATCTGTGAACCAGGCTTCTTTCATATCACTTTTGTATTCTGGGCCTTTTTAATAGGACTAGGAGTTTTCATTATTAAATTTTTTTCATTTGCAGATCCAATTGGTTCCTGAATTTGTAATTGTTTATCTGGGCCTTCTTCAATTTGGAAAAGGTCAGAAAAGTATTCAATTTGATTGTACCATTTTTTTAATTGTTCCCTTCTGAGATATTCCCTCAGGAGGTGGTTTTCCAGACAGTACATGGTTAATTACCTTGAAAGGCCCTTGGAGGATTACCCTTTGTTTTTTAATTATTTTGCTTATATCCTTAAGTGCTGTGCTTACTGTGAGTAAACCTTTTTCTAGGACTGAATATCATTTTTCTGAGTCCTGTAATGACTGAAAATAAAAACTTATTGGTCTTCTAGCTCCAGTTGGCCCCTTTTGCCAAAAGTGATATGATAAAGCACTAGAAGAAAAGCCCCACTCTGCTGTTATTGGGTCATCTGGGTGGAGAGGTCCCAGGGTTTGAAATGTCTGTGCTTCTAAGAGTAACAGTTTTAGCACCTCAGCATTGGAGTGTTTTTTTTAAACAAAAATGTGGTTTTTTAACAAGTCATATAACAGCCTTGGAATGATTGAAAGATCAGTCATATGCCTTCCCCAATATTGAAATGTTCCCATCATTTCTTGTAGTCCCTTTATTTGCGGGTGCTTTTATTTCTCCTAGGTGAGACAGAGTATTATTAGGGATATTCTATTCCCGCTTTTCCATTTGATTCATTCCTAGACATTTTGTTTATTTGGAAGGAGGTTGCCTTTTCTCCTCTAGAATTTCTATTTGCAAGCTTGTTAAGTGCCCAATTATGGCATCATAAACTGTTCTCCAGGCTTCCTCAGTTTGACCACCTATCAGTACATCATCAGTGTATTAATAGATTTTTTACATTTGGGTTGTTTTTTATCTTGAGAATGTTTTCCAGTTCATGGGCAAGAGCGTGGTGAGCAAGTGTGGGAGAATGTCTGTAACCCTGAGGCAACCTTGTGATAGTATATTGTATTCCATCCCAAGTAAAGGCAATATATTTTTGATCCTCTGAGTCAGTCAGAATTAGAAAAAACGTATCTTTTACACTGGGGGAGGCAAGCACTGGATGTGCTGAATCCTGTATTTCTAGTACCAGATCTGAAATGTTTTGAACAGCTGCAGTCAATTGTTCGGTACCAGCATTTAATTTCCTATCGTCTACTGTCATTCTCCGTTTACCATTCGGTTTTCTTACTGGCCAAATTGGAGAGTTAAATGGAGAACGGCAAGGCACAATGATGCCGCCTTGTTTCAGGTCACAAATTACTTTTCTTATCTCTTCTTTTGCCACTACAGGAATAGGATAATACTGCTTAACATTTATAATTTTGCTTTGGGGCAGGAGTGGAGCCATTTGTAACAATCTAAGTGTGGGCGTGCCAAAGTTCCAGAAGCAGACGCTTTTGTCTCTCCATGCCTGACCAATGAGAACATCCGTTCCAAACAGATTGTAAGGAATGTCTTGGGTTCAAATTAACTCCTCATCTCCAGGTAACTTTAGGGAAACTTCAGCAGTTTTTTGTAAAGCAGGTTTACCCCAGGCATCAGTTAGGAATATCGCCTTCAGAGATTAATTAATCTCACATTTTTTCGCCACATCAGATTTGAGTGTGGATACCTGTGCGCCTGTGTCCACCACAAATGTCACAGGAAAGCATTTTGGCCCAACTGCACACGTGAGTTCCAGATCACCATTTTTATTCATAACCAATCTCAGCACATTTTGTCAATCTTTTGGAGGACTGGTGTCACGGTTTAACACTGGCCCGGCAATTAAACCGAATAACAGACGCTCTCTATTAATGTCTCTCTCCTCCTTGATAAAGAAACGAGAGAGAATAAGGGAGAGAGACTTATGGGTTGGAAACTAAACTACACAACTTTAATGATCAGTAATGATAAATAGGAAAAATTACTAAATATATACAAATATACAGGAAAATGGAAACCACATTCCTCCCTCCTTTCCCCCAATAACTCTCACGTCACCACCGAGGCTGCAGGGCAGCCCTGGAAAAGTCCAGGCTGGACTCCTGGAGTCGGCAGCAGTCGGGAACCGGAGGCAGGAACACACAGATGTGGGCTGGCACGGATCAGGACCTCAGGCAGACGTACGGACGGGATCCTTCCAGGATGCCGGGTGAAGGAAGGGAAGAAGGGAAATCAGGAAATCCAGAAGTCTGGAAACCCAGAAGTCCGGAAAGATCTGGCTCGGCCCTCGTGATGCCTCAAATTTATACTGAGTGTGACGTATATGGGATGGAATACTCTGTTTGGTCAATTCTGGCATCTATCTTGTCTGTTCCTCCCCAAAGGAGGGCTCAGGTGGGACCTCTTTATCCTCCTGGACAGTAAAATGTTTTCCTCAGAGCTGAGCAGTGTCCTTGGCTCTGCATAGCAGTCTCTAGCAGTAACTATAAACATCAAGTGTTATCAATCCTAGAAGCACACACTGTCTGAGAAACTTGCTGTTAATTTCAGCAAGTGCAACTACTTACAAGAGACTTAGCTAAAAGCAAAAGTACAAGACAGAAAATCACCTTTATCCTGGCCCAAACCAGGACATTCCACCCCTTATTCCATACCATTTGCGTCATGCTCCAATCATTACTATTTCTTATCTTTAAACATATCTATTCACAAATTACTACTATCTCTCTGTGCTAAAACTCACTAAGTAATTCAGTCTATGATTGCAGATGTTCATCTATTGCAGCAGATTGTCAGAAGAAGGACCAGTCTTCACAGTTCATGTCCATGGTCCACAAGTTGCAGGTTGCAGATGGTAACTTCAAGGAAGTTACTGGATGTCAGCCGATGAACCTAGTTCTGGTTTCATCACCACAAAATCATCCTGAAAAACACTCATAGAACACTGTTAGTTTATGCAACAGTTCACATAACCGTAGTTATGGTGGGATACAAGTTCACGACTCCCAAAGAGTCTATGCATTACTAACTAAGCTAGACAAGCAGAAATTAGGAATTCTCACCTAGTGTTAGATTCCCTTGTGGAACACATTGTACTTCTCCATCTTTCATCATCACCCACCAAGTGTGTCCAGGCCCTTGAGTGAAAGCAACCCCATGAATAGGTTTGCCTTTGCCCGAGGCAGGATAAACCCAAACTGTTTTCCCTAGCAGATTCTTTTCATGCACCACAGGCACTTTGTCCCCATCTACTGTGTGTAGAAGATCTGACTGAGCAGGACCAGCTCGATTGATGGAACCCCTGGTGTTAACTAACCAGGTAGCTTTTGCCAAGTGCTTGTCCCAGTTTTTGAAAGTTCCACCACCCATTGCCTTTAAGGTAGTTTTTAACAGTCCATTGTACCTTTCAATTTTACCTGAGGCTGGTGCATGATAGGGGATATGGTATATCCACTCAATACCATGTTCTTTGGCCCAGTTATTTATGAGACTATTTTTGAAATGGGTTCCATTATCTGACTCAATTCTCTCTGGTGTACCATGTCTCCACAAGACTTGTTTCTCTAGGCCCAGAATGGTGTTTCGGGCTGTGGCATGAGGCACAGGATATGTTTCCAGCCATCCTGTACTTGCCTCCACCATTGTAAGCACATAGCGCTTACCCTGGCGGGTTTGAGGCAGTGTGATGTAGTCGACTTGCCAGGCCTCCCCATACCTATATTTTGACTATCTCCCTTCATACCACAGAGGTTTCAACCTTTTAGCTTGCTTAATTGCAGCACATATGTCACAGTCGTGGATAACCTGCGCAATAGCGTCCAAAGATAAATCCACCCCTCGGTCACGAGCCCATCGATATGTTCCATCCCTGCCTTGATGACCTGAAGCACTGTGGGCCCATTAGGCCAAAACCAGTTCACCTTTATGGTCCCAGTCCAGATCTATTTGGAACACTTGAGCAGCCTCATCTGCTCGTTGGTTGTTTTGATGTTCCTCGGTAGCTCGATACAAAGGTACATGGGCATCTACATGACGCACTTTTACATCAAGTTTCTCTAACCTAGCAGCAATGTCTTTCCAGAGTTCAGCAGCCCAGAGAGGTTTATCTCTACGTTGCCAGTTGTTTTGCTTCCACTGCTTTAACCAACCCCATAAGGCATTTGCTACCATCCATGAGTCAGTATAGAGATAGTCTCGGCCACATTTCTTGTTCAGCAATGTCCAAAGCCAATTGGATGGCTTTTACCTCTGCAAACTGACTTGATTCACCATCTCCTTCATCTGTTTTTGCAACTAGTCGTGTAGGATTCCATACAGCAGCTTTCCACCTTCGATGGCCTCCTACCAGACGACAGGATCCATCAGTGAAAAGAGCATATTGTTTCTCATTCTCTGGTAACTGGTCATATGGTGGGGCTTCTTCAGCCCGTTTTACCACTTTTCCTGGTGGCATTCCAAAGTGTTTGCCTTCTGGCCAATTTGTTATTGCTTCTACAATTCCTGGACGATCGAGTCTTCCTATTCTAGCTCTCTGTGAGAGTAAAGCAATCCATTTACTCCAGGTAGCATCGGTAGCATGATGGGAAGATTCTCTACCTGTGTACATAAAACCCAGTACAGGTAATCGTGGCACTAGGAGGAGCTGTGCTTCAGTACCAATCAATTCTGAAGCAGCTCTATCTCCTTCGTATGTGGCCAGCATCTCTTTTTCAGCAGCTGTGTAGTTGGCTTCGGAGCCTTTGTAGTTTCGACCCCAAAATCCTAGAGGTCAGCCTCGAGTCTCTCCTGGAGCTTTCTGCCAAAGGCTCCATGTAGGACCATCACCTCCACCTCCGGTGTAAAGAACATTTTTGATGTCTGGCCCTGTTCGAATTGGTCCAAGGGCCATTGCCTGCACAATCTCCTGTTTAATACCCTCAAAAGCAGCTTGTTGTTCTGAGCCCCATTTAAAGTCTTTCTTCTTCCGGGTAACCTTGTAGAGAGGTTTCACAATCTGATTGTAAAGAGAAATATGCACTCTCCAGAAACCAACAGTTCCTAAGAAGGACTGAGTTTCCTTTTTGGTAGTTGGTGGGGCCATAGCTGTTATTTTGTTAATCACGTCCATTGGGATGTGGCGACGTCCATCTTGCGACTTAACCCCCAGAAACTGTATCTCTTGTGCAGGTCCCTTGACCTTGCTCCTTTTAATAGCAAAACCAGCCTCTAGAAGGATTTCAATTATCTTCTTACCTTTCTCGTAGACTTCCTTTGCTGTGTCACCCCACACAATGATGTCATCGATGTACTGTAGATGTTCTGGAGCTCCACCCTTTTCCAAGGTATCATGGATCTGTCCATGGCAGATGGTAGGACTGTGTTTCCACCCCTGGGGCAGTCAATTCCTGGTGTACTGGACACCTCTCCAGGTGAAGGCAAACTGTGCCCTGCATTCTGGTGCTATAGGAATAGCAAAAAATGCATTAGCAATGTCAATAGTAGCATACCACCTGGCTGCCTTTGACTCCAGCTCATACTGAAGTTCTAGTATGTCCGGCACAGCAGCACTTAGTGGTGGTGTAACCTCATTCAGGGCACTATAGTCCACTGTCAGCTTCCACTCTCCATTAGGCTTTTTCACTGGCCATACAGGACTGTTGAAGGGTGAGTGAGTCTTGCTGATCACTCCTTGGCTCTCTAATTGCCGGATCAGCTTGTGAATGGGGATCACAGCATCTCTGTTGACATGATATTGTCTACGATGCACTACTGAAGTAGCAGTTGGCAGCCGCTGGTTTATAGTTCTCAGCAATCCCACTACAAAGGATTTATCTGAAAGGCCAAACAAAGTATGCAGCCATTCTGCATTGTCAGTCTTAATAGCTGCAGTATCAAAGGACCAGCGGTACCCTTTTGGATTCTCAAAGTCACCTCCCTTGAGGTAGTCTATGCCAAGGATGCACGGAGCATCTGGACCAGTCACTATTGGATGTTTATGCCACTTTATTCCAGTGAGGCTCACATCAGCCTTCACAATAGTCAGTTCTTTAGATCCCCCCATCGCTCCAGAAATAGTGACGGAGTCTGTCCCTTTCTGATTCGACGGCATTAGGGTGCACTGTGCACCAGTGTCCACCAAGGCTTTATACTTTTGTGGCTCTAATGTGCCAGGCCATCGAATCCACACAATCCAATAGATTCGGTTGTCCCTCTCCTCCACCTGGCTGGAGGCAGGGCACCTCTAAGCTTGAGCACATACAGCATTGTCAGTATGTGCATTACTGGAGCTTGCATCCCCAGTACTCACACCTGATGTGCAGGGATCTGGAGTCACCAGCATATTTGGATTGGGTAACTCCACACTGGAGACTTGAGCAGCCATCCTTTTAGAAGGACCTCCTTTTGCCTTCGGCTTACTTATCAACTCAAACACTCGGTCCTGTAGGGCAGCAGTAGGTTTCTTGTCCCACTTTTTCATGTCCTCTCCACACTCACACAGGATCGCCCATAGGGTTCCTCTTGCTAATTTCTGTTTCTCTCGATTCTGTCTCATAGGAGGGCGTCTCGTCTTAATGGCTGCAATGGGGCGTCCTCCGTCTGTCTGAGGAGAAAGGGGTGAATGCAGTTTCTCAGATGCTGTCTTGATAGCTGAGACCCAGGCCCGACAAGGGGCTATGAAAGCATCTTCACACTCTCGTACAGTTTTAATCACTTCACCCACAGTTGCATCCACATCTGCAGGAACCCATAGCATTACTGATAGTGTATGGTTAAAAGGTGGTGGTGCAGCATGCACAAACCTTTGCATCATAGGTTTAGGGCATGGTACGTGATAGGGATCTTCAATGTCATCATTATTATAGATCACGTCTCACACAGCCAATTCTTCGAGATACCTGATAGCTTTTCCAAGTCTGCGTGCTTTGATCTGTGGGCAGTCTATTTCCTCTTTATAGGGATATCTCTCCCTTATAGCTGATAAGAGTCGTTTCCACAGGCTGGTAGTTCCAGCCACTTCCCCAAATGCCCGATCAATACCTGCATCTTTGGCCAGGGATCCCAACTGCCTGGCTTCCTTCTGAGTTAATGTTATGGTAGCAGCCCCCTCATTCCAGCATCGGAGTAACCAAGAGAGAAGTGGTTCACCTGCAAAACGGCTGTAGTCTTTTCTCAGAGTACGCAAGTCTCTCATGGAATAGGGCTGAGCAGATTCTGAGTCTGAGTCCTCAGCTGACTCTGCTTTAGAGTATGCTCTAGCTGGTCTAGGAGGAGAGGCATTATCCTCTATTTCCTCTATCACCTGGTCATCTTGTTCAGACTTGGAAGGGTTACGGCTCGTTTCTGATTTCCATTGTTTTCCTTTTCTCCTAGTTACAGGGTCAACAAGTAACTGTGTGGACTGAGGGGGAGAGGCTGAGGTGTCTGCAGCAGTAGCAGCAGCAGGGCTTGCTTTCTGAGCAGCGGCAGTGTCTGTGGGAGTAGACACAGCAACTGGAGCTATAGCCGATACGCTGGCAATGCTGGCCGGCCTTATCTGAGTTGTGCCGTTGCGTGAGGGGGGGCGAGAAGCGGCTGCAGAGGCAGGAGTGGGGGTGCTCTCTTTACGAGGTGCACTCGTTCCCATAGTTGTAGTTGTCTTACTCCTCACCAACATATGGTAGTACATGAAAATATTCACAGACACCTGAACAATAATGCCTACAAGAATCAGGAGGTTCAAAACTATAAGAATCATAATGCCATTTTGATAAGAATCCATTGAACTCAGCCCAAGAGTGGTATATTTCCTCAGAAGAAGGCTGAAAATGTAAATACCAACAAAGTTCTTAATCCTTCTATGAAACACCACTACACCATGCACGATGATATACATCAATATTGAGGACCATATTGCAACGATGGTTCTTAAGCATCTCTTACGAAAGAAAAACCACATATTAACAGCAATTCCAGCTGCGAATAAGCAGATTGCATACCCTAAGTACCAAAGGTACGGCATGATTGGTTTAATCTCCAACACTGTGAAATTTCCAAAGAACAAGGTCTGATTCCAGCTCAGGAAAGCCATTCTTTCACTGGAGTTGGAATTCAGGCAATTTAGTCAAAATTTAAACTGGATTTGAGCCAATTAGCTCGGGCCCCACGTTGGGCGCCAATAAATCTGTCACGGTTTAACACTGGCCCGGCAATTAAACTGAATAACAGACGCTCTCTATTAATGTCTCTCTCCTCCTTGATAAAGAAAGGAGAGAGAATAAGGGAGAGAGACTTATGGGTTGGAAACTAAACTACACAACTTTAATGAACAGTAATGATAAATAGGAAAAATTACTAAATATATACAAATATACAGGAAAATGGAAACCACATTCCTCCCTCCTTTCCCCCAATAACTCTCACGTCACCACCGAGGCTGCAGGGCAGCACTGGGAAAGTCCAGGCTGGACTCCTGGAGTCGGCAGCAGTCGGGAACCGGAGGCAGGAACACACAGATGTGGGCTGGCACGGATCAGGACCTCAGGCAGACGAACGGACGGGATCCTTCCAGGATGCCGGGTGAAGGAAGGGAAGAAGGGAAATCAGGAAATCCAGAAGTCTGGAAATCCAGAAGTCCGGAAAGATCTGGCTCGGCCCTCGTGATGCCTCAAATTTATACTGAGTGTGACGTATATGGGATGGAATACTCTGTTTGGTCAATTCTGGCATCTATCTTGTCTGTTCCTCCCCAAAGGAGGGCTCAGGTGGGACCTCTTTATCCTCCTGGACAGTAAAATGTTTTCCTCAGAGCTGAGCAGTGTCCTTGGCTCTGCATAGCAGTCTCTAGCAGTAACTATAAACATCAAGTGTTATCAATCCTAGAAGCACACACTGTCTGAGAAACTTGCTGTTAATTTCAGCAAGTGCAACTACTTACAAGAGACTTAGCCAAAAGCAAAAGTACAAGACAGAAAATCACCTTTATCCTGGCCCAAACCAGGACAACTGGATATTTTAGGATTTGATTGTTTATTATTTTCTGACCAATCCTTTTCATTTTCAGGGTTGGTTTCCCACAGTTTATTCAAGGGATCAGTTAAATTTACTGAATTTAGATTGGGACCTTTCTCCTTTCTCTAGAATCTTTTTTTTTCTTTTTCTTTGCAGAGAGAGGGCTGTTTAGTTTCCCGAGCTGTGTGAATTAGCTAGATCTCTCCCCTGAATTTGACCTTGTGGGATATTCCTCTATTAAAGTTTTTAGATGACCATATGTAAAATTATGGCTCAAAAGTGAGGGTGGGATGCCTTTTTGCCTAGCTTCCTCCTTAAGCTTTGCAAAAGGACACAGTTCCCCCTGTGGCAAATTGTTTCTGTCTCAGGGGGTTTTATTTTGGCGAGTATTATTTCTCTGCCTGCCCCCTCTATTTACAACTGTCCATTCACCCCAGGGCTCCCCCTGCTGTTGAGGGGGAATTCGGGGAGGCATGGCAGTGACAGCTGCATAAGAAAGTTTTTGATTTTCATTTGCTGGGGCCTTAAGGATTTTTTCAGAGGTTTCCTTGAAATAATCAGCTTCTGGCACCTCATATTTTAAGCCATATTCTGTTAATTCCTTGACCAAATCAGACCAAGCATATTCTGTGTCCCTTAGTGAATTTTCAGTTCTAGATTTAATTTGTATTGCTACATTTTTCAGTTCTCCAGGCAGCCCTCGGATGAGGATATCCATCCTTTCTGGTTTTACCTTTAGCATAAGAGGGCTGTCCTGGTTAAGAATTAGGACACAGTCATGAATTATTTGAATTACACTAGCTTTATGCACATTGTCCATCAGCTGGGGGAGATTTCCCTGCAATACATGGGGTTCCCCCCTTGCTATGGGGTCAATTAGGAAAACATTATAAGCAGGTCGTTGGGTCAGGGACCAGGGAGCTCTGTGATTTCCTGTAATGAACATAGCGCCTGATCCCCAATAGCCTGAGGCTTCTTTTTCTGATAGTGAAATATTATCTCCTTCAGAGGATGAGACCCTTATTACATATTCAGTATCTGTTTCAGAAGGCAGTCTACCAAACTGTTTTTTCAGTTGTGCCAGTTCTAAAGGAGAATCTGGAATTTGTGTGTTATTTGTTCCTGACCTGTATCTTGTTCATGCATATGCTCTGTTCTTATAACAGGATGCAGGTGTTTGTGTGGTATAATTCTTTCCTCCTCTTTTGAACTATCAGAAGAATCATGGTAGGAGGAAGATGGAGTACAGACCCTCTCGATCATTACAGAGAGTTGATGGACCATTTTTTCCAATTTATTAATTTTCTTAGCACCAGATTCTGTAAAGGTGCTGACCAAATTGGTTAATTTTGCCACTTCTCCCTCTGGAGAATTAGCAGCCAGAGAGTATGTGTGCGACTGCATTTTCGACGCTTGTGGCTGCATTTTATTTTTCAAAAGAGAGGGGCGTCGTTTCCCTTTTTTGCAAGCAAACCACACCTTTTTCTTGTATGGTATTTCAGAGGAACCCTGTTCTCCCTCATCAGTTGTGTATTCAGAATTAAATGGGGGGTGTTCTAGCAGCAGATAGGGATTAGAGCAGACCTCAAAATTTTGTTCCTCAAATTCATCAAATTTGTAATATCTCCAAATACCTCCAATGTGCCCCTTTTTATGTTTTCCAATTGCTGATAAAATTCTTCTTTCTCCTGACAAATTATAGCAGACGGGAGAAAAAAGGCACGAGCATTAAAACAACCTGCTCTGAGTTTTTTCACCAGTTTTTTGTTTTCTTTATCAAGAGTGGCACAATCATCTAAAGATTTTAAAGAATTAGCGATGATATCAAATTCTCCCCTTTTACAGTGTTGGTAAAGCATATTGTAAATCACCTCCTTTGGAGTTTCTTTATGGTTTTTTAGGCGTTCCCAGAAGGGGCGTACAAATGGGCTTTCACGAAATTCTTCCTCCTTGTAGGGGGAAAAAGTTGGCTCGTTAACCCCACTGGTGCTAGCACAAACAGCTTCAGTGTTCAGTTGTGGCTGTCAGTGGATCCCTGTCCAAGTGGAGGACAGTGACAAGTGGAGTCCCACAAGGATCAGTGTTGGGACCAGTCCTAACATCTTTGTCGGCGACATGGACGGTGGCATTCAGTGCACCTTCCGCAAGTTCGCTGATGATACAAAGCTGTATGGTGCAGCTGACATGCTGGAGGGAAGGGATCCCATCCAGAGGGACCTTGACAGGCTGGAGAGGTGGGCCCATGCCAACCTCATGAAGTCCAATAAGACCAAGTGAAAGGTCCAGCATCTGGGTTGAGGCAATCCCAAGCACCGATATAGTCTCAGCAGTGACTGGCTTGAGAGCATCCCTGAGGAAAAGGACTTGGGAGTGCTGGAGGATGAGAAGCTCAGCATGAGCTGTCAGTGTACACTTGCAGCCCAGAAAGCTAACTGTATCCTTGGCTACATCAATAGAAGCATGGCCAGCAGGTCAAGGAAATTGATTGTCCCCCTCTCCTCTGCTCTCGTGAGACCCCACCTGGAGTACTGCATCCGGTTCTGGAGCCCCTTTTACAGGAGGGACATGGACGTGCTGGAGTGTGTCCAGAGAAGGGCCACAAGGATGATCAGAGGGCTGGAGCACCTCTCCTATGAAGACAGACTGAGAGATTTGGGGCTATTCAGTCTGGAGAGGAGAAGGCTCTGAGGAGACCTTATTGTAGCTGTCCAGTATCTGAAGGGGGCCTAAAAGAAAGATGGTGATGGACTTTTTAGGATGTCAGGTAGTGATAGGACTAGGGGGAATGGAATCAAACTAGAGGAGGGTAGATTTAGATTGGAAGTTAGGAAGAAGTTCTTCACCATGAGGGTGGTGAGACACTGGAACAGGTTGCCCAGAGAGGTGGCGGAAGCCCCATCCCTGGAAGTTTTTATGGCCAGGCTGGACAGGGCTCTGAGCAACCTGATCTAGTGGGAGGTGTCCCTGCCCATGGCAGGGTGGTTGGGACTAGATGATTTTAAAGGTCCCTTCCAACCCTGAAAATTCTATGAATCTATGATTCTATAAGCTACTCACTTCATATCCTGATTTAGAAGAAATTTTAAACAGGTGTCGTAACTTGCTTATTATTTTATATATCGATTATGAGGATAAATCAGCCACTACCCAGAGATGACGCTTGAATTACAAAATAACCAGACTGTTGGATTTAAAATTAGTTACAAGGGTTCATTTCTAAAAACAGGGAAAGCCAGTTTACTGGCAATAAGGCCTTTGTATAAAGTAATCACCTTAACTCGAGGGTCGTAAAAAAGGGAGAAACAAAAGAGAGAAATCATCACCTCCCACGCGGGGCCTGGCCTCAGGCTGGGGGCTGCTCCTGGTTCTCCGCCCTTCAAGCCGCTGCTCTGTCTTTACGCAGCTGGAAGCAGAGGTGCCGAGATGGGGAGCGTCTGGACGAAGAAGCCGCTTTTCCCTTTTTCCTTAGGGTTTTTTATACTCCAAAAAGAAAGAGGGCTCCCTTCATTGAATATGGCCCTGATACATGCCAGTCTCCAGGATTCCTGGGATGAGTCATTTCTTATCTTTTGTTTACTGGAGTCCTGCTAGTTTGGGGCGACCTGATAAGTAACTTTATCTTCTAGGTGTCTGTCAGGCATACATTGAGGTAAACATGGTAATTACAAGCCGGATGAAGGAAAAAGAAAAAAAAAACGATTCAAGAGACATATTTTATATTTTCGGTTCCACGTGTATACCACAATGGACACTGGAACAGGTTGCCCAGAGAGGTGGCGGAAGCCCCATCCCTGGAAGTTTTTAAGGCCAGGCTGGACAGGGCTCTGAGCAACCTGATCTAGTGGGAGGTGTCCCTGCCCATGGCAGGGGGGTTGGGACTAGATGATCTTAAAGGTCCCTTCCAACCCTGAAAATTCTATGAATCTATGATTCTATAAGCTACTCACTTCATATCTTGATTTAGAAGAAATTTTAAACAGGCATTTTGGGAATTTCACCTCTTTTCATAGAATTCAAAGGTCATCTGCTGTGGTCATCTATTAAAATGTGTAAAGCTACATAATGATAAAAAAGACTTAAACATGATGAGTTTAGAGTTTCTCCTGCTGCTAGTACAAAGTACAATATGCCCTATGTAATGAAACTGCAATTTCACTTTCTCCCCCTCTCTTGAACATATAAAAGCGAAGTTGGAAATAGTAAGGGGTTTTGTCATTTAATCATACCTAATTAGGAATCATGGAATGAGTGGTCATCATGTCCTCTTCCATTCCAGGAAGAGGCAAGAAAGAAGTGTCTTGAGTTGTTGTGCCATTTTAGTCTTCATACAAAGCTTCCTCTTTGTACAGGCCCAGTAGATTCAGCCACTCAAAAGACTCTTGAACTTATATGCATGAGGGACAGAGTAATCTACAGTATAAATAATTTAAGTAAAAGACCAGCAAAAGAGGAAAAGCTATGGTAAGGAGGACAGATTTTGTAAGAAGGGAACTTAAGAAACATAACAAAACACCTCTTTATGGCTACTGCTTATTGTCTTCTTATTTGTAGTTGTGATTACCTGGACAGATGCAAAAGGAAATATTATTTGATATATTGGAATTCATTAAAAAAAGGCTAAGTCCTCTCAAAGTTATGATCAAGAGACAATTAAATATTTTGAGGAAGGCCAACAAAAAACTAATTAATATTCAAAGAGATCTTTATCCTTAATCAGAGTATTCAGAAGAATTTCTAGCAAAGGAAGATAGCTCCCCTGAGGAGAGAATTAGAAACATTAATGGAGCACAAAAGATCTATTCTTCCCCTTGGGGTAAGAAATATCTACATGATCTCAATGGAGTTATATCAGCCTAAAACTTGAGAGACATAGTTGTGAATCAACTCTTAAGACTGGAATAATGTGCGCAGCTTAAATGACAAATTTGGTCATAGCAAAATAGATGAAGGAAGCCCTTGAAGCACATCATATTTAGATTGTGGTGACTAATGAAAAAGCCACATATACCTACTGGAAAGTGAAAAAGGCAGCTGAAAGACTGAAATCACCAGATGAGAGAATGACTTTCCTGATTCTATCATTTTCTACAGATGTTAAAGTTTTACCCCACTTCAGGATATATTGTTTTGTTTTGAACCCACCTTTGCTCAAATTGGACCTAACAATACATTTGAACCCCCGATTCCTATGTCAGTGTAGAAGACAGAAATGCAGAAGCTTTTTCTGCAAATTTGGGAAGAGGGGTGCTTATGGAGCTATTAAAGATTTCTCTTTCAAGGTGTTTCATATATGATCTTTTGCTTGCATTTAGCCTTTCAGTTTGACCATGCTCGCAGATTTTGAATCATCCAAAGCACACATGCAGTTTGTGGACAGAAGAGTTGCCTTTCCACTCCTATTACAGACAATCCTGTTATTAGGCATCTCTTGTCATATGCTTTTATCATCAGCTCACTGGGGCAGGGTCAAAATCTTTGCAGACTTGATGGATGAAGCTGACCAAAGAGGCTGAGTAATGGTACAGACTCTTTCCACTATATGCAGACCACTAGATCCACTATCTAAATCCACGTTCTAGATTTCAGAATAAAGCTTTAATTCATCACAGAGTCCATATAAACCACCCCTACACAAACACAGACCACTTTTCAATATGGAAACTTATCACTGAGGAACAGACTGCAAATTAAATTCTTTTTAAGAAGGAAAATTCCACAGAAATATTCTCTATGGTAACCCAGCACAGTAGTCCTGCAAAGAAAGACAGAAAAAAAAAACGCCTAAGTATATTGGTGTTCACTACTTATTGAAACACTAAGAGTCAATAGCAATAGAAGAGCCCTTGAAAGGCACTCTATGGGTTGCAGAAGATTGGGTATTAACACAAAGTTCATGCTTCAGCTATGATCCTTACCAATCAGGGAGTTAGATCTCAGTCCTGACCCAAGTTAAAGTGGGAGACAAAGAGAAGAGTCACTGTTCTCCACAAGAAACAATGAATTTTCCAAGCTTCTTGTATTGCTCACTAGTAAATACCGGATGTGTTTACATAGGTGACATTTTGTCCTGGTTTGGGCCAGGATAAAGGTGGTTTTCTGTTTCTGTACTTTTGCTTTTAGCTAAGTCCCTTGTAAGTAGTTGCATTTGCTGAAATTAACAGCAAGTTTCTCATGCAGTGTGTGTGCTTTTAGGACTGATAACACTTGATGTTTATAGTTACTGCTAGAGACTGGTATGCAGAGCCAAGGACACAGAGGCCCCACCTGAACCCTCCTTTAGGGAGGAACGGACAAGATAGATGCCAGAATTGACCAAACAGAGTATTCCATCCCATATACGTCACACTCAGTATAAATTTGAGGCATCACGAGGGCCGAGCCAGATCTTTTCCTGCTTCCCTTCCTTCACCTGGCATCCTGGAAGGATCCTGTCTGTTCATCTGCCTGTGGTCCTGATCCGTGCCAGCCCATATCTGTGTGTTCCTGCCTCCGGTTCCCAACTGCTGCCGACTCCAGGAGTCCAGCCTGGACTTTCCCAGGGCTGCCCTACAGCCTCGGTGGTGACGTGAGAGTTATTGGGGGAAAGGAGGGAGGAATGTGGTTTCCATTTTCCTGTATATTTGTATATATTTAGTAATTTTACCTATTTATCACTACTGTTTCATTAAAGTTGTGTAGTTTAGTTTCCAACCCATAAGTCTCTCTCCCTTATTGTCTCTCCTTTCTCTATCAAGGAGAGACAGATTAATAGAGAGCGTCTGTTATTCGGTTTAATTGCCGGGCCAGTGTTAAACCGTGACAGATTTATTGGCGCCCAACGTGGGGCTCGAGCTAATTGGCTCGAGTCCAGTTTAAATTTTGACTAAATTGCCTGAACAGTTTGAATTCCAACTCCAGTGAAAGAATAGCTTTCCTGAGCTGGAATCAGACCTTGTTCTTTGGAAATTTCACAGGGTTGGAGATTAAACCAATCGTGCCATAGCTTTGGTATTTAGGGTATGTGATGTGTATTTTTGCAGCTGGAATTGCTGTTACTTTGTGGTTTGTCTTTCGTAAGAGCTGCTTAAGAACCATCATTGCAATATTGTCCTCAATACTGGTGTATATCATGGTGCATGGTGCAGTAGTGTTTCATACAGAGATAAAAAACTTGGTTGGTAATTACACTCCCAGTTTTAATTTGGGAAATTATACCATTCCATCGTATTTTGGGCTGACTCCACCTGATTTTAGTAACAGTAGCATTTCATCTCTCAATCTTCTGGTGGGTGTTGTTAATTTCTCTCATATATTGGTGAGGAGTAACACAAAAACCCCAGTATTGAGACTGAGTATGCCTTTTCGGAGGCCGAGAGTTGCTGTTCGGAGAGTGAGAGCTGCTCCTCGTACAGAGAGCACCCCCACTCCTGCCTCCCCAGCCGCTTCTCGCCCCCCCTCACGCAAGGGCACAACTCAGATAAGGCCGGCCAGCATCGCCAGTGTTTCTGCTTCAGCTCCAGTTGCTGTGTCTACTCCCACAGACACTGCTGCTGCTCAGAAAACAAGCCCTGCTGCTGCCACTGCTGCAGATGCCTCAGCCTCTCCCCCTCAGCCCACACAGTTACTTGTTAACCCTGTAACTAGGAGAAAAGGAAAACAAGGGAAATCAGAAACGAGCCGTAACCCTTCCAAGTCTGAACAAGATGACCAGGTGATAGAGGAAATAGAGGATAATGCCTCTCCTCCTAGACCAGCTAGAGCATACTCTAAAGCAGAGTCAGCTGAGGACTCAGACTCAGAATCTGCTCAGCTCTATTCCATGAGAGACTTGCGTACTCTGAGAAAAGATTTCAGCCGTTTTGCAGGTGAACCACTTCTCTCTTGGTTACTCCGATGCTGGAATGAGGGGGCTGCTACCATAACATTAACTCAGAAGGAAGCCAGGCAGTTGGGATCCCTGGCCAAAGATGCAGGTATTGATCGGGCATTTGGGGAAAAGGCTGGAACTACCAGCCTGTGGAAACGACTCTTGTCAGCTGTCAGGGAGAGATATCCCTATAAAGAGGAAATAGACTGCCCACAGATCAAAGCAGCCAGACTTGGAAAAGCTATCAGGTATCTCGAAGAATTGGCTGTGCGAGACGTGATCTATAATAATGATGACATTGAAGATCCCTATCATGTACCATGCCCTAAACCTATGATGCAAAGGTTTGTGCATGCTGCACCACCACCTTTTAATCATACACTATCAGTAATGCTATGGGTTCCTACAGAGATAGATACAACTGTGGGTGATGTGATTAAAACTGTACGAGAGTGTGAAGATGCTGTCATAGCCCCTTGTCGGGCCTGGGTCTCAGCTATTAAGAGAGCATCTGAGGAATGGCATTCACCCCCTTCTCCTCAGACAGACGGAGGACGCCGCATTGCAGCCATTAAGAGGAGACGCCCTCCTAGGAGACAGAATCGAGAGAAACAGAAATCAGCAAGAGGGACCCTATGGGTAATCCTGTGTGAGTGTGGGGAGGACATGAAAAAGTGGGACAAAAAACCTACTGCTGCCCTACAGGACCGAGTGATTGAGTTGATAAGTAAGCCAAAGGCAAAAGGAGGTCCTTCTAAAAAGATGGCTGCTCAAGTGTCCAGTGTAGAGTTACCCAATCCAAAAATGCTGGTGACTCCAGATCCCTGCACATCAGGTGTGAGTACTGGGGATGCAAGCTCCAGTAATGCACATACTGACAATGCTGTATGTGCTCAAGCTTAGAGGTGCCCTGCCTCCAGCCAGGTGGAGGAGAGGGACAACCGAATCTATTGGATTGTGTGGATTCGATGGCCTGGCACATTAGAGCCACAAAAGTATAAAGCCTTGGTGGACACTGGTGCACAGTGCACCCTAATGCCATCGAATCAGAAAGGCACAGACTCCGTCACTATTTCTGGAGTGACGGGGGGATCTAAAGAACTGAGTATTGTGAAGGCTGATGTGAGCCTCACTGGAATAAAGTGGCATAAACACCCAATAGTGACTGGTCCAGATGCTCCGTGCATCCTTGGCATAGACTACCTCAAGGGAGGTGATTTCGAGGACCCAAAAGGGTACCGCTGGTCCTTTGGTACTGCAGCTATTAAGACTGAGAATGCAGAATGGCTGCATACTTTGTTTGGCCTTTCAGATAAATCCTTTGTAGTGGGATTGCTGAGGACTACAAACCAGCGTCTGCCAACTGCTACTTCAGTAGTGCATCGTAGACAATATCATGTCAACAGAGATGCTGTGGTCCCCATTCACAAGCTGATCCGGCAATTAGAGAGCCAAGGAGTGATCAGCAAGACTCATTCACCCTTCAACAGTCCTGTATGGCCAGTGAAAAAGCCAAATGGAGAGTGGAGGCTGACAGTGGACTATCGTGCCTTGAATGAGGTTACACCACCACTAAGTGCTGCTGTGCCGGACATACTAGAACTTCAGTACGAGCTGGAGTCAAAGGCAGCCAGGTGGTATGCTACTATTGATATTGCTAATGCATTTTTTGCTATTCCTATAGCACCAGAATGCAGGGCACAGTTTGCCTTCACCTGGAGAGGTGTCCAGTACACTTGGAATCGACTGCCCCAGGGGTGGAAACACAGTCCTACCATCTGCCATGGACTGATCCATGATACCTTGGAAAAGGGTGGAGCTCCAGAACATCTACAATACATCGATGACATCATTGTGTGGGGTGACACAGCAAAGGAAGTCTACGAGAAAGGTAAGAAGATAATTGAAATCCTCCTAGAGGCTGGTTTTGCTATTAAAAGGAGCAAGGTTAAGGGACCTGCACAAGAGATACAATTTCTGGGAGTTAAGTGGCAAGATGGACGTCGCCACATCCCAATGGACGTGATTAACAAAATAACTGCTATGGCCCCACCAACTACCAAAAAGGAAACTCAGTCCTTTTTAGGAACTGTTGGTTTCTGGAGAATGCATATTCCTCTTTATAATCAGATTGTGAAATCTCTCTATGAGGTTACCCGGAAGAAGAAAGACTTTAAATGGGGCTCAGAACAACAAGCTGCTTTTGAGAATATTAAACAGGAGATTGTGCAGGCAATGGCCCTTGGACCAATTCGAACAGGGCCAGACATCAAAAATATTCTTTACACCGGAGATGGAGGTGATGGTCCTTCATGGAGCCTCTGGCAGAAAGCTCCAGGAGAGACTCGAGGCCGACCTCTAGGATTTTGGGGTCGAAACTACAAAGGCTCCGAAGCCAACTACACAGCTGCTGAAAAAGAGATACTGGCTGCATACGAAGGAGATAGAGCTGCTTCAGAAGTGATTGGTACTGAAGCACAGCTCCTCCTAGTGCCACGATTACCTGTACTAGGTTTTATGTACACAGGTAGAGAATCTTCCCATCATGCTACCGATGCTACCTGGAGTAAATGGATTGCTTTACTCTCACAGAGAGCTAGGATAGGAAGACTTAATCGTCCAGGAATTGTAGAAGCAATAACACATTGGCCAGAGGGCAAACACTTTGGAATGCCACCAGGAAAAGTGGTAAAACGGGCTGAAGAAGCCCCACCATACGACCAGCTACCAGAGAATGAAAAACAATATGCTCTTTTCACTGATGGATCCTGTCGTCTGGTAGGAGGCCATCGAAGGTGGAAAGCTGCTGTATGGAATCCTACACGACTAGTTGCAAAAACAGATGAAGGAGATGGTGAATCAAGTCAATTTGCAGAGGTAAAAGCCATCCAATTGGCTTTGGACATTGCTGAACAAGAAAAGTGGCCGAGACTTTATCTCTATACTGACTCATGGATGGTAGCAAATGCCTTATGGGGTTGGTTAAAGCAGTGGAAGCAAAACAACTGGCAACGTAGAGATAAACCTATCTGGGCTGCTGAACTTTGGAAAGACATTGCTACTAGGTTAGAGAAACTTGATGTAAAAGTGCATCATGGAAATGCCCACATACCTTCATATCGAGCTACTGAGGAACATCGAAACAACCAACGAGCAGATGAGGCTGCTCAAGTGTTCCAAATAGATCTGGACTGGGACCATAAAGGTGAACTGTTTTTGGCCAAATGGGCCCACAATGCTTCAGGTCATCAAGGCAGGGATGGAACATATCGATGGGCTCGTGACCGAGGGGTGGATTTATCTTTGGACTCTATTGCGCAGGTTATCCACGATTGTGACATATGTGCTGCAATTAAGCAAGCTAAAAGGTTGAAACCTCTATGGTATGAAGGGAGATGGTCAAAATATAGGTATGGGGAGGCCTGGCAAGTCGACTACATCACATTGCCTCAAACTCGCCAGGGTAAGCGCTATGTGCTTACAATGGTGGAGGCAAGTACAGGATGGCTGGAAACATATCCTGTGCCTCATGCCACAGCCCGGAACACTATCCTGGGCCTAGAGAAACAAGTCTTGTGGAGACATGGTACACCAGAGAGAATTGAGTCAGATAATGGAACTCATTTCAAAAATAGTCTCATAAATAACTGGGCCAAAGAACATGGTATTGAGTGGATATACCATATTCCCTATCATGCACCAGCCTCAGGTAAAATTGAAAGGTACAATGGTCTGTTAAAAACTACCTTAAAAGCAATGGGTGGTGGAACTTTCAAAAATTGGGACAAGCACTTGGCAAAAGCCACCTGGTTAGTTAATACCAGGGGTTCCATCAATCGAGCTGGTCCTGCTCAGTCAGATCTTCTACACACAGTAGATGGGGACAAAGTGCCTGTGGTGCATGAGAAGAATCTGCTAGGGAAAACAGTTTGGATTTATCCTGCCTCGGGCAAAGGTAAACCCATTCGTGGGGTTGCTTTCGCTCAAGGGCCTGGACACACTTGGTGGGTGATGATGAAAGATGGAGAAGTACAATGTGTACCACAAGGGAATCTAACACTAGGTGAGAATTCCTAATTTCTGTTTGTCTAGTTTAATCAGTAATGCATGGACTCTTTGGGAGTCATGAACTTGTATCCCACCATAACTACTGTTATGTGAACTGTTGCATAAACTAACAGTGTTCTATGAGTGTTTTTCAGGATGATTTTGTGGTGATGAAGCCTAACTAGGTTCATCGGCTGGCATCCAGTAACTTCCTCGAAATTACCATCTGCAGCCTGCAACTTGTGGACCATGGACATGAACTATGAAGACTGGTCCTTCTTTTGAGAATCTGCTACAATAGATGAACATCTGCAATTGTAGACTGAATTACTTAGTGATTTTTAGCACAGAGAGATAGTAGTAATTTGTGTATAGATATGTTTAAGGATAAAAGATAGTAATGATTGGAGCATGACGCAAATGGTATGGAATAAGGGGTGGAATGTCCTGGTTTGGGCCAGGATAAAGGTGGTTTTCTGTTTCTGTACTTTTGCTTTTAGCTAAGTCCCTTGTAAGTAGTTGCATTTGCTGAAATTAACAGCAAGTTTCTCATGCAGTGTGTGTGCTTTTAGGACTGATAACACTTGATGTTTATAGTTACTGCTAGAGACTGGTATGCAGAGCCAAGGACACAGAGGCCCCACCTGAACCCTCCTTTAGGGAGGAACGGACAAGATAGATGCCAGAATTGACCTAACAGAGTATTCCATCCCATATACGTCACACTCAGTATAAATTTGAGGCATCACGTGGGCCGAGCCAGATCTTTTCCTGCTTCCCTTCCTTCACCCGGCATCCTGGAAGGATCCTGTCTGTTCATCTGCCTGTGGTCCTGATCCGTGCCAGCCCATATCTGTGTGTTCCTGCCTCCGGTTCCCAACTGCTGCCGACTCCAGGAGTCCAGCCTGGACTTTCCCAGGGCTGCCCTACAGCCTCGGTGGTGACGTGAGAGTTATTGGGGGAAAGGAGGGAGGAATGTGGTTTCCATTTTCCTGTATATTTGTATATATTTAGTAATTTTACCTATTTATCACTACTGTTTCATTAAAGTTGTGTAGTTTAGTTTCCAACCCATAAGTCTCTCTCCCTTATTGTCTCTCCTTTCTCTATCAAGGAGAGACAGATTAATAGAGAGCGTCTGTTATTCGGTTTAATTGCCGGGCCAGTGTTAAACCGTGACACATTTAAATTCTGTTTCTCGTTAAACTTACACAGTTTACAACAGCTTTATGGATGTCTTTTGTATACTGTATCGCAATTCAAAAGACTTGTATTTAACCTGATTAATCACAGTAGTACTAAGAAAATCCCTGACTTCCCTGAAGAGGCTACACTTTTATTTTAATTTTATTATCATATGTAGTGGAACAAAGCAATCAGACGCCTCTGATTACCGAGAAGTGGGTGTGAGCCGGTATCAAATCCACCTGTGCCCAATTAGGGCAGGCCCCCTATTGAGCATGTGCAAGACCAGGGGGCCAATAAAAGGTGAAACTCACAGCCACAGACTAGTTCACTCCTGAGCACTGTATTACCTTTATTGTGCCACTAGTGCTCATTGCCTCCAAGGTGAGGCTCTCTGTGGAGTCTCGAACCCAGGGCTTTCGGCATTGCAGTACTGGGTCTTAACCAGCTGCGCCACGAGATATAGGGGGCCTGCCCTAATTGGGCACAGGTGGATTTGATACCGGCTCACACCCGCTTCTCGGTAATCAGAGGCGTCTGATAGCTTTGTTCCACTACAATCATAGAATCATAGAATGGTTACAGTTGGAAGGGACCTTAAAGATCATCTAGTTCCACCCCCTCTGCATGGACAGGGACACCTACCACTAGGCCAGCTTGCTCAAAGCCCCATCCAAATTGGCCTTGAACACTTCCAGGGATGAGGCATCCACAACCTCCGTGGGCAACCTGTTCCAGCTTCTCACCACACTCACAGTAAAGAAATTCTTCCTTATGTCTAACTTAAATCTACCCTCTTCCAGCTTAAAACCATTACCCCTTGTCCTATCATGGCGCCCTTATAAAAAGTCCCTCCCCAGCTTTCCTGTAGGTCCCCTTTATATACTGGAAGACTACTGTAAGGTCTCCCCAGAGCCTTCTCTTCTCCAGGCTGAACAACCCCAACTCTCTCAGACTGACTTCATAGGAGAGGTGCTCTTGCCCTCTGATCATCTTCATGGCCCTCATCTGGACTTGCTCCAAGAGCTCTGTGTCCTTTCTGTGTTGGAGGCTCCAGAACTGGACACAGTACTCCAGGTAGGGTTTCACAAGAGCAGAGTAGAGGGGCAGAAATGCCTCCCTCAACCTGCTGGCCACTCTTCTTTTGATTTAGCCCAGGATACAGTTGGATTTCTGTGTTTCAAGTGCACATTTGCAGCTCATTTTGAGCTTTTCATCAACTAACACCCCCAGGTCCTTCTCCTTAGGGCTGTTCTCAACCCATTCTCCACCTAACCTGTATTTGTGCTTGGGATTGACCTGACCCAGGTGCAGGACCTTGCGCTTATTCTTGTTGAACTTCATGCAGTTTGTATGGGCACACCTCTCAAGCCTGTCAGTGTCTCTCTGGATGGCATCCCTTCCCTCCAGTGTGTCAACCACACCACACAGCTTGGTGTCGGATGCAAACTTGTTGAGGGTGCAATTAATCCCACTGTCCAATTCTCAGACAAAGATGTTAAACAGCCCCGATCCCAGTATCAACCCTTGAGGAATGCCACTCGTCACTGTTTTCCATTTGGACATCAGGCTGTTGACCACAGCTCACTGAGTGCGACCATCCAGCCAATTCCTTATCAACCAAATGGTCCATCCATCAAATCCAAATCTTTCCAATTTTGAGACCATGATGACATGTGAGTGTCAAATGCTTTGCACAAGTCCAGGTAGATGATGCCAGTTGCTCTTTCCTTGTCCACTGATGCTGTGACCGCATAATAAAAGGCCACCAAATTTGTTTGGCATGATTTGCCCTTGATGAAGCCACGTAGGTTGCCACCAAACACATCCACATTTTACATGTACCTTAGCATAGTTTCCAGCAGGATCTGCTCCATGATCTTGCCAGGCACAGAGATGAGACTGACCTTCCTGTAGTTCTTTGGGTCTTCTTTTTTTCCCTTTTTAAAAATGGGGGCTAGGTTTCCCTTTTCCAGTCAGTGGGAACTTCACCAGACTGTAATTATTTAAAAAATATTGGTTTTGTCTTAGTAATTTAATTGTATATAGTAAAGTGCCAAGTGCCAAGTGCCGGGTCCTGCACTTTGGCCACAACAACCCCATGTAGCGCTACAGGCTGGGGACAGAGTGGCTGGAGAGCAGACAGGAAGAAAGGGACCTGGGAGTCTGGATTGACAGGAAGCTGAACATGAGCCAGCAGTGTGCCCAGGTGGCCAAGAAAGCCAATGGCATCCTGGCCTGTATCAGGAACAGCGTGGCCAGCAGGTCCAAGGAAGTGATTCTGCCCCTGTACTCAGCGCTGGTGAGGCCACACCTCGAGTCCTGTGTCCAGTTCTGGGCCCCTCAGTTTAGGAAGGATATCGAGGTCCTGGAGCGGGTCCAAAGGAGGGCAACCAGGCTGGTGAAGGGACTCGAGCACAGACCCTATGAGGAGAGGCTGAGGGAGCTGGGGCTGTTCAGTCTAAAGAAGAGGAGGCTCAGGGGAGACCTCATCGCTCTCTACAACTACCTGAAAGGAGGTTGTAGCCAAGTGGGCGTTGGTCTCTTTTGCCAGACGACTTTCAACAAGACAAGAGGGCATGGTCTTAAGTTGTGCCAGGGGAAGTTCAGGTTAGATATTAGAAAGAATTTCTTCACCGAGAGGGTGATCAGACATTGGAATGGGCTGCCCAGGGAAGTAGTGGATTCTCCGTCCCTGGAGATATTTAAAAAGAGACTGGATGTGGCACTCAGTGCCATAGTCTAGCAACCGCAACGGTGTTTCAAGGGTTGGACTCGATGATCTCTGAGGTCCCTTCCAACCCATCCAATTCTATGATTCTATGAAAGAGGCACTAGGTTATCTCTTCATGAAGGCCATATAGCATAAACCAAAATCAATACCTCTCCTAACTTTTAGCCCTTTTCAAAAGCAAGCATAGCTAGATAATTTCTAGGGGTTTTTGCACTAAACATTAAAAAGAGGATTTGCCCTTTTTCCCTTTCTGGAAAGTAGTTTTTTCTCACATTTGTAATGTCTCTCATATTTTTCACAACTGATATCCAATAAGGGTTTTTTAGTGCATTAAATTATTATCGATGTCCTGGTTTGGGCCAGGATAAAGGTGATTTTCTGTCTTGTACTTTTTGCTTTTAGCTAAGTCTCTTGTAAGTAGTTGCACTTGCTGAAACTACTCTTCCTGCGCAGAAATGGAATAAAGAAATACCCTGAGTCTGTGTGCAGATGGGATTATTATACACCAGGTAAATGGACCCCGTTTTGCCATGATAATTTGGCAACCCAGTTGGGATGGTCACAATGCCTTTCCTGAATCATCTGTGTCACGGTTTAACGCTGGCTCGGCAATTAAACCAAATAACAGATGCTCTCTATTAATCCCCCTCCCCAATAAAGAAAGGAGAGAGAATAAGGGAGAGAGACTTATGGGTTGGAAACTAAACTACACAGCTTTAATGACACAGTAATGATAAAAAGAAAAAATTACTAAATATATACAAATATACAGGAAAATGATACCATGTTCATCCCTCCTTCCCCCCCCTTATCTCTCACGTCACCACTGAGGATGCAGGGCAGCCCTGGGAAAGTCCAGGCTGGACTCCTGGAATCAGCAGCAATTGGGAGCTGGAGGCAGGAACACACAGATTCAAGCTGGCACAGATCAGGACCACAGGCAGACAAAGAGACAGAATCCTCACAGGAGGCCAAAGCAAACAGGAACACGTGAATAAGGGAAGAAGGAAGAGGGCAGGAGAAGATTAGACCCTTGTGGAATACTCTGGTCAATTTTGGTCATTTATCTTGTCATCTCCTCCCTAAAGGAGGGTTTCAGGTGTGACCTCTTTACTCCTTTTCTCTTTCCGGAGCCCAAGTTGTTCCTCAGAACCCAGCAGTGGCTTTGGTTCTGCATAACATTCTCTAGCTGTAACTATAAACATTGAGCGCTATCAGTCCTAGAAGCAGACACTGACTGAGAGACTTGCTGTTAATTTCAGCAAGTACAGCTACTTACAAGAGACTTAGCTGAAAGCAAAATTACAAGACAGAAAATTAGCTTTATCCTGAGCCAAACCAGAATAATCTGATATCTTCCAGCGCTGGGGACTGGTAGTCCAGACTGCAGTGTGTACCAACCCACTTAGTCGGGCATTCCCTGACAGCCTTCTGTGGTCACTGGAACAACCAGTGAGTTGAAAATGCAATGGCTAACAGAGGTATTTCTGGGAGAAGGGGGGAGAGCTTGGGTTTCCAGGTCTAGGTGCCCCTTATTCAGGTCCACATGAGGAGGAAAGAGGGTCTTCCTCATCCTTGCCAACCCAGAGGTTGTTGGAACCAAATATTCATAAAGTAAAAGGGAAAAAAAAGGGTGCCCTAAAGTAGGAGAGGAAATATGGGTGCAGTACCCCCTTGGGATATATTTTAATGACTGGAATAAGTTTGGAGGGGATCCTATGACTAAAGGTAAAATTAAAAGATATTATAATCAATGGGGGCCACAGTATTAATTGAATGACAAGGGAAAATGGCCTGAAGGGGTGTCTTTAAAGTATAATGCTATATTGCAGTTAATGTTATATTGTAAACGTGAAGAAAAATGAGATGAACTACCGTATGTGGATGCTTTCATGAATTTAGGAAATTATTATGGTACCAGAAGGAAACGGAAGTTCTTAAATATGCATGAAGGAGGAAATGTAATATATATATATTGGATACTGAACAGAGGGATGAGAAGGATAGGAAAAGCTGAGTTGGATGTGAGACCAGGAAAAAGAGACTAGAACCTCATCTAGAGGAGAATATGTCCCTACTAGCCCCACCAGTCCATTCCCAAAATGAAAGAGGCTTGGAAGGGGCTGAGGTAGGAGTCGTCTCTGCAAATGCAAAGGAAGGAAGTGAAACTTTCAGCCCACTTGCTAGCCAAGCGAGGGGACATGGTCCTGTTATCCAGGAACCCCTGTGTCAGGCTGTAGGGATGGATGGCCCGTTATTTGTACATGTTCCTATTTACCACCTCATATCTATTAAATTGGAAGCATTTTGAGGGCTTGTATTGAGAAAATCCATGGAAGGTTCACCAGTTGATGAAAACAATAATATTAAATCATATTTCGAACTGGGGATGCATGCAAGCTTTATTAGATACTTTGTTTATGGATAAAGAGAGACATATGGTATTGGAAGGAGCTAGAAAAGAAAAGGAGAGACATACATGGAAACAATGAGCATAGTATTCCTACCAATCAGAATCCAAATTGGGACCAAAATACAGCAGAGAGAATGATGGCTATTCAAAGGTACAGGGAGCTAGTATTACATGGAGTAAAAAAATTGGTGCCAAAGAAGAACATATCTAAACTATATGATGTTATACAAGAACCTGATGGGACCCCATCTGTGTTTTACAAGTGAATATGGGAGGCTGCATACAAGTAGACAGACTTTGATCCAGATGTTGAGATTAATAGAAAGACGTTTAATGGATGGTTTATGGCAAAATCAGGACCAGACACAAAAAAGAAATTTAATAGCACTGAAGAAGCAGAGGCCTATTATTGAATTAACTGAAATAGCCTACAAAGTTTATAATAACAGGGAAGACAGGGAAAAGAAAGGAAGACAGAGTCGAGCCAAAGCGCAAACATCCATTTTAGCAGTAGCACCTTCTGATGCTTTGGCAAACAATGGTGTGGGTGTTAAAGGTAGAGGAAGAGGTAGTGGTGACAAGTATTAATTTCAGGATTCTACACCACCCCATGGCTCAAACAGATGTCTTGATATCTTCAGGATGATCATCTTCTTGGGTTATGATCCTAATATACAGGTGGGAGAAAACAGAGGAGAGAAAGAGGAAACAGCACATGTAAACATGCACTGTACAATAGCTATGTCAATTAAACCTACAAACAAAGTTAGTCTAATGTTCATTAACCATGCTCCCCACCCTGTGAGTCCAAAAGATCATAAGGCAAACGATAGCCACAAGCCTGGTGTCTTGGCTCCAACTTCTTCAGTTCAGGTGGTGGTGTTATATATGGTGATGCAGTTAAGTTTAACATTGCATTCACTCCTTGTACTTCAAGCAGTATCCCCTCCAAATCTAAGTGGTTCTATAGTGTCATCTTTGGGACTTTCTGTACCTGTAAATTTAGTTCTCCAAAATCATATTTAGTTCAATTGTTCAAAAGGTACACTTGCCAAGTTATGTTCTCTGACACAAACTGATGTCTTTTTAGGGTTACATGTGGTGTAAATATGTTTTTAAACATGAGAGATTCCATCTGACCTGTGGTATGATAATCTAGTATTTCAACTCCATTTATTGCCCAACTGGGACACTCATTGGTCTTTCCTCTCAACATGATTATTGTGGACATGTCAGTAAATTAAAAAAAAAATGCCTCTCGAATCAAGCAAAATTACATCCAAGCTGTCATGAGAAGCCATTTGCTCTGTCTTCACTCTACAAAAGATAACAGTTATTTTGCACAGCAGACCCCCTCTCCTTTGATATGATAACAGTCACCTTGAAGTAGCAGGCTGGTAAGATAAAATGAAAATGATACAAAGTTGCCAGACAAGTAATGCAAATTGGTGCAAAACTGATCTGCTCACAAGAGCTAAGGAATTCTTGGAATGCCTGAATACGAAGTGCAAGGTCTGGAGTTACATATTGAAAAATCCTTGGCAATGACTGTTGAAAAGCAGAAACGTTTTGGCTATAAAATTCAGAGGAAAAAGCAGAAAACTTGCTTCCACTTGATCCACTCTCTCCCACTTCCTTCGACATCATTGGCTTCCTGCAACGGTGGCAAAGAAGCATACATCAGAGGGTGAAAACCACAAAAACCACGAATCTGTTCTTTCTTTTTCTTTTTTTTTTTTTTTTTTTTTTTTTTTATCTTTTCTTAAAAGCTCTCTCTCTTAGGTGATTCATCTGTTTAAAAACCTGTTTCTCTGTATTTTTCCCCCACCGTTAACCCCTTCCGGAGACCCTTTACCAGCTTGGTGTTTTTTCCCTTAAATAAACTGTTTTAGGTCGCTTAAACCTTAAAGTTGGTTACTTTTTGCAATTTGTGGGGCATGTATGTGCAGTGGCTAACATTCCCTCATAAAAAATAAAACATAATAATAGTTACAGACTGTGACAATGATCTTCAGGAAGAGCCTGTAAAGTTAAAAACACAAGAAGGAAGGTATTTACCCCTTAAAAAAGGGATACCCATTTCACACCTTAAGCCAGCATGATGCTCTAATGGTAAATAACAACAGAATTTTCCATTAGATCATGGCCATGCTATTCCCAAAGGGGCTGGATATAACAGGTTTGGTGTTCCAGGGTGTCCCTTGTAGGGGATGATGAGTACAGGGCACTCCACATTGTCCCATCAGAGAACTATTGGTGGTGTTACACGCAATCTCATTATTAAAAATCATGGTAAGCCTTACGTCACTTATTCATCATTTTATAGAATGATAGAATGTCAGGGGTTGGAAGGGACCTCTAGAGACCATCTAGTCCAGCCCCCCTGCCATAGCAGGATCACCTAGGGCAGGACACACAGGAACTCATCCAGGAAAGTTTTGAAAGTCTCCAGAGAAGGAGACTCCACAACCTCTCTGAGCAGCCTGTTCTAGTGCTCTGTCACTCTCGCAACAAAGAAGTTTCTCCTCATGTTGAGGTGGAACTTCTTATGTTCTAGCTCAAACCCATTATTCCTTGTCCTATTACTAGGCACCACTGAAAAGAGATTGGCCTCATCCTCTTGATACCCACCCTTCAGATATTTATAGACATTAATAAGATCCCCTCTCAGTCTTCTTTTCTCCAGACTAAACTGCCTCAGTTCTCTCCATTCTTTCTTCATAGGAGACATGCTCAAGTCCCTTAATCATCCTCATAGCTCTCCATTGGAGTCTCTCCAGTAGATCCCTGTCTCTCTTGAACTGGATAGCCCGAAACTGAATACAGTATTCCAGATGTGGTCTCACCAGGGCAGAGTAGAGCAGGAGGAGAAACTCCTGCTGGACACATTTTTCCTGATTCACCCTAGGATACCATTGGCTCTCTTGGCCACAAGGGCACATTGCTGACCCATGGAGAATTCACTGTCCACTAGGACTCCAAGGTCTTTCTCCATGGAGCTGCTTTCCAGCTGGATGTCCCTTAATCTGTACTGGCGGTTGGTGTTATTCCTCCCCAGGTGCAGGAATCTACACTTGTCCTTATTGAACCTCATGAGGTTGACTTTTGCCTCCAACTTGACTCAGTGCCGCTGATTGCACCCCTCTGAACTCTGTTGTTGAGCAAGTTATCAATCCACCTCACGGTCCAATCATCTGTCCCACGTTTCTTGAGTTTTGATATGAGGATGTTATGGGAGACCGTGTCAAAAGCTTTACTGAAGTCAAGGTATATGACATCCACTGCTCTCCCTGCATCTACCCATTTGCTCATGCCTTAGCAGAAGGATATCAGATTGGCCAAGCACGATTTCCCCTTGGTGAATCCATGCTGGCTACTCCTCATAACCTTCTTTTCTTCCACATGCTTAGAGATGACATCCAGAATGAGCTGCTCCATCACTTATTCAGGGATGGAGGTGAAGCTGACTGGTCTGTAGTTTCCTGGGTCTTCCTTCTTGCCCTTTTTGAAGACTGGAGTGACATTGGCTTTCTTCCAGTCTTCGGGCACCTCTCCCATTCTACATGATTTTTCAAAAATGGTGGAGAGCAACTCAGCAACAATATCAGCCATCTCTCTCAGCACTCGTGGATGAATCCCATCAGGGCCCATGCATTTGTGCCTTTTCAGTTTATCCAAGTGATCTCTAACCCAATTCACGCTGACCAGTGGATAGTCTTCCTCCCTCCAGTTATGCTCCCTTACTTCTAGTGCCAGGGATTTCTGAGAGCTGGTCATAGGAGTAAAGACTGAGGCAAAGAAGGCATTCAGCAACTCTGCCATATCTGCATCTTCTGTTATCATATCTCCCACTTCATTTATCAGTGGACCCGCTTTTTCCCCACTCTTCCTTTTCTCATTGATATATTTGAAGAAGCTCTTCTTGTTTTCTTTCACCTCTGAAGGCAGACTAAGTTCCAAGAGAGTCTTGGCCTTTCTTGTCAAATCTCTTCATACTCTTGCTGCATTTCTATACTCCTCCCAATTAACCAAACCCTTTTTCCACATAATGTAAATTTCTGTCCTCTGTCTGAGTTTTTTGAGGAGCTCCTTGCTTATCCATGCAGGTCTCCTGACTCCTACTTGATTTTTTTTTCATAGGGAAACATTTATCTCAAGCTCAGAGGAGGTAGTGTTTGAATATTGACCAGCTCACTTGGGCCCCCCTACCTTCTAGAGCTCTAGCCCATGGGACACTTTTGAGTAGATCTTTAAAGAGGACAAAGTTGTCCATCATAAAATCCAGGGCAGAGATTTTACTTATTGTCCTTCTTCTTTCCCTAACAATGCTAAACTATAACATGTCATGGACACTACAGCAAAGGCTGCCCCCAACCTTAATATCCGTGACCAGACCTTCTTTGTTCATGAATACAAGGTCCAGCATTGTACCTCTCCTTGTTGGATCCTCAGCCACCTGCAGCAGAAAGTTGTCATCAATTGTCCTGGTTTGGGCCAGGATAGAGCTAATTTTCTGTCTTGTAATTTTGCTTTCAGATAAGTCTCTCATAAGTAGCTGCACTTACTGAAATTAACAGCAATTTTCTTAGTGTCTGCTTCTAGGACTGATAACGCTCAATGTTTATAGTTACTTCTAGAGAATGTTATGCAGAACCAAGACCACTGCTTGGTTCTGAGGAATGTTTTGGGCTCCAGAAAGAGAAAAGGAGTAAAGAGGTCACACCTGCAACCCTCCTTTAGGGAGGAGTGGACAAGATAAATGACCAATATTGACCAAACAGAGTAGTCTGTCCCACATGTAGTAGTCTATCCCGTATGTATTCTCATATATTATCATATATTGGTGAGGAGTAAGACAACTACCACAATTAGGGGAATGTACACGCCTTGTGAAGACAGCACTGCCGTTCTGCCCCCCCTCACGCAAGGCCACAACTTGGACACGACCAGCAAGAATTGCCAGAATATCCACTACAGATGCAACTGCTGCATCCACCCCCGCAGAAACTGGTGCTGTTCAGAAAGCGAGCTCTGCTGCTGCTACTTCTGCAGACACCACAGCCTCTCCCCCACAATCCACAGAGCTATTAGTTGACCCTGTGACTAGGAGAAAAGTAAAACAAAATCAGGTCTTAGCCCTAATCCTTCAAAGTCTCCACAAAATGACCAGGTGATAGAGGAGATAGAGGATATGACCTCTCCTCATAAAGCAGCTAAAGCAGAGTTATCCGAGGAGGAGGACTCAGAATCAGAAGTATATGTTCAGTCCTATTCCATGAGGGACTCGCATATTATGAGAAAAGACTTTGGCTATCTTGCAAGCGAACCACTCCTCACTTGGTTACTCCAATGCTGTAATGAAGGGGCTGCTACCGTAACATTAACTCAGAGAGAAGCTGGGCAGCTGGGATCCCTGGCCAAAGATGCAGGTACTGATTGGGCATTTGGGGAAAAGGCTGGAATACACTGCCCGCAAGTCAAAGCAGCCACACTTGAAAAAGCTATCAGGTGTCTGAAAGAATTGGCTCTACGAGATGTGATCTATACTGATGATGACATTGTAGATCCTTATCACACGCCATGCCCTAAGCCTATGCGGCAAAGGTTTGAGCTTGCTGCACCATCACCATTTAACCATACACTATCAGAAATTATATGGGTTCCTAGAGACATGGAACCATCTGTGGGTGATGTGATTAAAACAGCATGAGAATATGAAGATGCTGTCACTGCTCCTCATTGGGCCTGGGTCTCAGCTGTAAAGGAAACGGCTGAAAAAACACATCTACCCCATTTTTCTCAAACAGGGGAAGGAGGCCGCATTGCAGCCATTAAGAGGAAACGCCCTCCTATGAGACTGAATCGAGAGAAACAGAACATAGTAAGAGGAATTCTATGGACACTCCTGAGTGAGTATGGAAAGAACATGGAAAAGTGGGATCAGAAACCTACTGCTGACCTACAGGCACAAGTATGTAAGCTGCTGAGTAAGATGAATACAAAAAGAGGTCCTTCTAAAAGGATGGCTGCTCAAGTCTCCAGTGTGGTGTTACCTAATTTTAGTATGTGGGTGACTCAGGATCCCAGCACATCAGCTATGAGTAATGGGAATGCAAGCCCCAATAATGCACGTGCTGACAATGGTGTATGCGCTCACGCTTAGAGGTGCCCTGCCTCCAGCCAGGAGGAGGAAAGGGACAACCAAACTTATTGGACTGTGTGGATTCAGTGGCCTAGCACATTAGAGCCACAAAAGTATAGAGCCTTGGTGGACACTGGTGCACCCTAAAGCCATCCAATCAGAAAGGGACAGAAATCCATCACTGTTTCTGGAGTGACGGCGGGATCTAAAGAACTGAGTATTGTGAAGGCTGATGTGACCCTCACTGGAATAAGGTGGCATATGCACCTTATAGTGACTGGTCCAGAGATTTATAGTTTTCCTTGATTTTACTTAAGTTCCTGCTCCCAGTATCATTCATACCCACATGAAAGAGTAACAACAGGTAGTAGTCGATGTGTTGTGGCACCCTTTCAGCAACATCACGGATTTTTGTACCTGGGAGGAAGCAAACTTCACGTTATTCTTTGTCAGGTTGGCAGATGGGTGTTTCAGTGCACTTTAACAGAGATTCCCTCACTACAAGCACCCATTGCTTCTTTTTGTGATAACCTCTGTGTCTTTCTTGTGGAGTTTCACTACATTGTACATGTTCATGACTGTCCATGGACCTTAAAGCATCATATCGGCTGTTGGTACTGATGGTAGGGACTGGGTGTCGCTTCTTTTGTGGGTAACCGGGGTCCAAGGTGTCTCATTGTCAGTGGTGTCTGATGAAGTGTTATGATTTTGCACTCATCTATCTATATCCAACTCAGCTCCTCTAATGCTGCGTAGCTTTTCTGTTTCTCGTGGTTCAGCCACCTGGCGCAACACATCCTAGTGGCAGGAGGGTAGGGGAAACTCTCTTTCCTGTGGAGTTTCCTCAGGAATATTAGGGTGTGGCTCCACCAATCTATCTCCCTCTCACACTCCCTGATACTCCTTAGCCTTTCTACTTCCTCTTTAAGCTCTGCAACCATGCTGAGAAGAACATTCACCTGGTTGCACCTCACACAGGTAGTCTCTCTGCCACTCTCCAGTATGAACAGCAGGCTTAATCACTCACTGCAGCCAGAGACCTGGACACCTGTGTGACTGCATGGGACCTCCGTCTGGGTTGCCACATTCCTCCAGGCAGTGGCTTTCGCCCAAGTGGAAACCATAATTCTTCTGGGAGGATTACGATCACCAGTTAAGGTAGCCTCTGAAGCCAAGAAAGGGGCTGTGCCCTGCTCATGCAAAATTCTGTACCATGCCCTTCTGTCGTGCCACGCCCTGTTTGCCCGTCCTTTTCAATGCACTCCTGGGTCGCTTGCACTCCCTGAGGGCTGGTCTTGTTAGTGACAGGGAGTGGGCTACCATCACTCAGGTCTCTGCCCATGATGAGTCAGAGGCATCCCCATTTGGTCAGGAGCTGTCTCTTCCCACTCAGGGCAAGGAGGCAGTCTCACTCTCTCCCTCTCCCTGGGCCTTTTTTTGCTGGATGCTGCGGTTTTGCCGCCTCAGCAGAGAGTCCCGCATTCCTTCCGCTTTAGTGACTGTGGTAAAATGGCTGTGAATTTCACTACTGCAAGGCTTACCATTACCAAAACAAGAATCCACACTATAATGTAAGAGTGATATTTACAAGCTATTTTCCATTTATTCATCACAATCATTATAAACCTCATACCAAAATAGCATCACAATACCGAATGAAAGTGGAAAATTTACACACCATAGTATCACAATTATAACAACTGAAATTCCCCATGATTATTGTAGCTTTGAAGACCCATTTTCAGGCCATTTTTCACTACCTTCCAATTGATATGGTGGCCACAATTGATTACAATATTGTTTCATTGTTTCTTTTGTTAGGAGATCCCCTCTAAATTTGTCCCAGTGTTTCGGGATGCATCCTAAAGGCTACAAGAGCTATACCATTTCTTTTCCCTTAACTACCACAGTATCTCAATTCAAGTATTGATCCTGGTGTCGCTTACTGCACGACAAGGGAGAGGAGTTGAGGGAGTCCCCCTATCGACAGGTTGGTGCACACTGGAGTCCACTCTGGTCCCTCCTTCCTGTCAGATGCAGCAAGATGAACCAGGCAAAGCTGTCAGTGAAATCCCATTTGGGTCACCAAAACTGCTGTGCCAAATCTGGGGTTTATTGCCCGGTGTGCACTGACCCAATTAAATGCACACAGAGCCTAGGTATTGTTTTACTCCAGCATTGCTCAAAGTTTTATGCTAGGTGGTAATTCCACAAAGCTTCAGTTCCACTTGTGTGATTTTCTTTCTCTCTTTCTCTCTCTTTTCCTACCCTCCCCCCATTTCTATTTTTGTTTCCCCTTTTTATATATATATATATATACACCTTCACACTTGAAGGTGATTTGTTTTCCCTAAGAATTGCTCCAAAATAACCTCTAACTGTTAGAGCTATTTTGTTTGTAGAGAAACTGACCTTGTGCAACGTTTTTGCCTTAATCTGATCAAGGGGTATTTGGATGGTCCGAGGGGGCCATCATTGGTTGCCCTCAAAGGGAAACTGTTCCCTCAAAGGGAAACACAGACTTGGGAAAAGGATTGGATCCAGCCACACCTAAGCTCCTCTCTGAGAAGGAGACTAGAAAGCAAGGAGGTCCAGTCCAAATCTCCCTTGGTTGTCATATGGATCGGGTCACGGCACATGACAGGGATGGCTGGGAGCATTCATACCGTGCTTTTATAGGCTAGGGTTAGAAATATCCATTAGAGAGGCTGAGACACACTCCTCGAGGTGCTCAGGAAGTCACTGTGATGTGGATAACATAGAGCACTCCCGCACAGCCCATGTGCAGGATGTGCTATAAGGCGTCCCCCTTAATAGAGATCTCTTGCTTCTATGTGGCATTTTGCAGACTAACTTTAAACTTCAAACTCTCTCGACTGGAACAGCTCCAAAATTCCAATTAGCATAGGGACCTCTTGTGAAGCTATTTTTTACAAAAACAGTAGAAGAACTATAACAACCCCTTGCTCCTATGCGATCTTATCAATTGTGCCGGTTGCAGATGCAAGAATTCCAACAGTTTAATACCCCAAACCTCAGGAATCCCAAGGAGTCAACGCAACATTACTAGCAAGAAATACAAAAGTAACAAGGGCATATGCCAACAACTAGGCAGCTATGGTCTTGGCACTGTAGCAGAGGGCTAGTGCTATATTGTGCATCTGTTGCAAAATTCCCCAGTAAAATAAAAGAATAAACACAGTAACAATAACACACCATCAGCTAAAAAGATAGCAAGCTTTCTGATATTCTGAAAAAGATAATCACATTCAAAACCAGACAGTGTTAAAAACAAGGGGCATATTAAAATGTACAAGAATGTTTCAAGTTACATTGCTCGCTCTGTTACAGGTCTGCTGCCCATAATCTTGTCCCAGTGTTGTTGTCCCAATGCACCAATAAGGTGCATCAGAAAGATAGACATTATATTTTGCAAACTGAATCTAACCTTCTCACAATCCTGAAGCAGAATCATAAAAAACATGTCTTTTATATCTAGAGTTGCCATCTGTGAGTTGGAAGCTCCCAGAATGTGAGTTACCAGTTCTGAGACAGCCCCCTCTTCATGGCGAATGGGATGAGGAAGTAGTCAGGGAAGGTTTCCTGGGAGACTGAGGGGGACTGGGGGACATTATCAAAGCTTCTCTGGCTGATCACAGAATCACAGAATCACAGAAAGTTAGGGGTTGGAAGGGACCTCAAAAGATCATCGAGTCCAATGCCCCTGGCCAGAGCAGGATCACCTAGTGTAGGTCACACAGGAATGTGTCCAGGTGGGTTTTGAATGTCTCCAGAGAAGGAGAATCCACAACCTCCCTGGGCAGCCTGTTCCAGTATTCTGTCACCCTCACAGTGAAAAAGCTTTTCCTTATGTTTACACAGAACCTCCTATGCTCCAGCTTGCACCCGTTACTCCTTGTCCTATCATTGAGCATCACTGAGAAGAGCCTGGCTCCATCCTCCTGAATCAACATTTATACAGACTCTAAGTATGACTTTGGAGTGGTACACTCTCATGGAGCCACCTGGAAGGCAAGAGGACTGTTGAATTCCTAAGGAACACCCATTAAATATGGACATGAGATTTTAGATCTCTTGCAAGCAGCATTGGAGACGAAAGACATGGCTATAATTCATTGTAAGGCCCACCAGAAAAGTCAAGAGAATGTAATTCAAGGCATCTGCAAGGAGGATTTGGCAGCAAAGAAGGCAGTTTTACGGAAAGAGTTTCAAGAAGCATTAATACCTGCAAGGAATACAGACAGGGAACCGTCTCAGTGATTCACAGAAGGACAATAAGCTAGATGAAGTGCTACACTGCTGTAAAAGGCAGCAGTGCCTCGGCACTGTCATAGGGGATTCCCTTCTAAGGGGAACAGAGGGCCCAGTGTGCCAACCAGACCCATTCCACAGGGAAGACTGGTGTCTCTCTGGGACTCGGGTCAGAGATGCTACAAGGAAGCTCCCAGCTATGGTAAGACACTCTGATTACTACCCATTACTGGTCATGCAGGTGGGCATTGGCGAGGTTACCAAGAGAAGTCCCAAGATAATAAAAAGGAACTTCAGGGTGCTGGGCCAAATGGTTGAGGGTCTGGGACTGCAGGTGGTGTTTTCCTCAATTCCTTTGGTGGCAGGGAATGGTGAAAAAAATAGGAAAGCACATCTGATCAACAGGTGGCTTATAGACTGGTTGAATTTTGTTTGTTTGCTTGTTTGTTTTTATGGGGGATGTTTACATGGCACCAGACCTGCTGGCACAGGATGGAGCAGAATGATCTATAAGAGGGAAAAGGATTTTTGGCCAGGAGTTGGAAGGGCTCATCGAGAGGGCTTTAAATTAGGTTTGAAGGGAGAAGGGGATAAAAACAGGCCCACTAGAGATGAGCCTAGGGGTGGCATGGCAATGCTAGGGGTGAAACCAATAGCTCAGCTCAAGTGCATCTACACCAATGCATGGAGCATAGGCTATAAGCAGGAGGAGCTGGAAGGCATTTGTTGGCAGGACAGCTATGATGTAGTTGCCATCACAGAAACATGGTGGGAAGACTCTCATGACTGGAATGCTGCAATGGATGGCTACAAGCTCTTCAGGAAAGATAGACAGGGAAGGAGAGGCAGTGGGGTCACTCTGTATGTTAAGGAGTGTTTCAATTGCACGGAGCTTGATGGTGATAGGGATGATAAGGTTGAGTGTTCATGGGTAAGGGTGAGGAGGAAGGCAAATAAGGAGGATATCCTGTTGGGTGTCTGTTATAGACCACCCAACCAGGATGAGGAGGCAGATGAGGCATTCTACAAGTGTCTGGCAGAGGTCTCACAATCACTAGTCCTTGTTCTGGTGGAGGACTTCAACCTACCAGATGTCTGATGGAAATATAATGTAGCAAAGAGGAGACAGGCTAGGAAGTTCCTCGAGTGTATGGAAGATAACTTCCTGAACCCAGCTGGTAAGCGAGCCTACCAGAGGAGGTGCCTCGCTAGATCTCCTGTTCACAAACAGGGAAGGACTGGTGGGGGATGTAGTGGTTGGGGGCCCTCTTGGGCTTATCAACCACAAAACGGTCAAGTTCTCAATCTCACGTAAAGTAGGGAGGGGAGTTAGCAAAACCTCCACCATGGACTTGCGGAGGGAAGACTTTGGACTGTTCAGGACACTGGTTGAGGGTGCCTTGGGTCACATTCCTAAAGGACAAGGGGGTCCAGGAAGGTTGGATGTTGTTCAAGAAAGAAATCTTAAAAGCACAGGAGCGGGCTTGTCCCCATGTGCCGTAAGATGAAATGGTAGGGAAGACGACTGGCATGGCTGAACAGGGAGCTTTTTCTGGGACTCAGGTAAAAAAGGAGAGTTTACCTCCTTTGGAAGAGGGGGCAGGCATCTTGGGATGAGCGCAGGGATCTAGTTAGGTCGTGTAGAGAAAAAATTAGGAAGGCAAAAGCCCAGCTGGAACTCAGTCTGGCCACTGCCATAAAGTACACCAAAAAAAGTTTTAACAAATACGTCAGCAACGAAAAGGAAACCAGGGAGAATCTTCATCTTTTATTGGATGCAGGGGGAAACATTGCAACCAATGATGAGGGAAAGGCTGAAATATTTAATGCCTTCTTTGCCTCCATCTTCATTAGTCAGACCAGCCACTCACAGGGTATTCAGCCCACTGAGCTGGAAGATGAGGACAGAGAGCAGCACAACCCCCCCATAATCCAGGAGGAAGCAGTTAACAACCTCCTATGGCACCTGGATACCCACAAGTCTATGGGGCAGGATGGGATCCACCCAAGAGTATTGAGGGAGCTGGCAGCGGATCTCACCAAGCCTCTATCCATTATCTACCGACAGTCTTGGTTAACAGGGAAGGTCCCAAATGACTGAAGGCTTGCCAGTGTGACACCCATCTACAAGAAGGGCTGGAAGGAGGATCTGGGGAACTATAGGCCTGACAGCCTGACCTTAGTGCCCGGAAAAATTATGGAGTGGTTCATATTGAGTGTTCTCACATGACAAGTGCAGGACAGCCAGGGGGTTGGGCCCAGCCAGCATGGGTTCAGGAAAGGCAGATCCTGACTGGCCAACCTGGTCTCATTGTATGGTCATGTGACCTGCCTAGCAGACAAGGGGAAGGCTGTGGACATTGTCTAATTGAACTTTAATAAAGTCTTTGACACCATCTCCCACAGCATTCTCCTCGAGAAGCTGGTGGCTCACGACATAGACACATATACTCTTTGTTGGGTTAAAAACTGGCTGCATGGCAGGGCCCAGAGAGCTGTAGTCAACGGAGTTAAATCCAGTTGGTGACCGGTCACAAATGGTGTTCCCCAGGGCTCAGTTTTGGGTCCAGTCCTGTTCAATATCTTCATTAATGATCTAGATGAAGGGATTGAGTGCTTCCTTAGTAAGCTTGCAGGCGATACCAACTTGGGTAGGAGTATTGATCTGCTTGAGGGTAGGAAAGCTCTGCAAAGGGACCTGGACAGGCTGGACCAGTGGGCCAAAGTCAGTAAAATGAGGTTTAACAAGGCCAAGTGCCGGCTCCTCCACTTTGGTCACACCAACCCCAGGCAACGCTACAGGCTTGGGGAGGAGTGGCTGGAAAGCTGACAGGTAGAGGGGGACCTGGGGATGCCGGTTGACACCCAGCTGAATATGAGCCAGCAGTGTGCCCAGTTGGCCAAGAAGGCCAACAGCATCCTGGCTTGTATCAGGAACAGTGTGTCCAGTAGGAGAAGGGAAGTGATTGTGCCCCTGTACTTGGCACTGGTGAGGCTGCACCTCGAGTACTGTGTTCACCTCTGGGCCCCTCACTACAAGAAAGACATTGAGGTGCTGGAGCGAGTTCAGAGAAGGACAACAAGCCGGCGAAGAGTCTGGAGAACAAGTCCTACGAGGAGAGGCTAAGGGAATTGGGAATGTTTAGTTTTATCATGATTTGGACAGTGGCTGGGAAATGAGAGATGCTCTCTGTTATTTCCACTTCCCTCCCAGAGAAGGCTGAGAGAAGGCCTGGTTGCTCTCTACAACTACCTGAAAGGAGGTTGTAGGGAGGTGGGTGCTGGCCTCTTGTCTCAAGTAAATAACCATAGGACTAGAGGAAATGGCCTGAAGTTTCACTGGGAAGATTTAGACTAGATCTCAGGAAGAATTTCTTTATTGAAAGAGTAGTTAGGCATTGGAATGGGATGCCCAGGGAGGTGGTGGAGTCACCATCCCTGGAGGTATTTAGAAACCATGTAGATGAGGCACTTCAGGACATGCTCTAGTGGGTGATACGGATATTCATAGAACCATAGAAAGTTAGGGGTTGGAAGGGACCTCAAAAGATCATCTAGTCCACCCTCCCGTGCCAGAGCAGGGTCACCTACAACAGGTCAAACAGGAATGTATTCAAGTGGGCTTTGAATGTCTCCAGGGAAGGAGACTCCACAACCTCCCTGGGCAGCCTGTTCCGGTGCTCTGTTACACTCACAGTGAAAAAATTCTTCCTAATATTTATACGGAACCGCCTATGCTCCAGTTTATAACCATTGCCCCTTGTCCTATTGGTAGTCATCCCTGAGAAAAGCACGACTCTGTCCTCCTGGCACTCGCCCTTTACATATTTATAAACACTGATGAGGTCACCCCTCGTTCTCCTCTTCTCCAAGCTGAAGAGACCCAGCTCCCTCAGTCTTTCCTCATAAGGGAGATGTTCCGTTCCGCCCAGTTGTGTGTCATCAGCAAACTTGCTGATAATACACTCCGTTCCCTCATCCAGGTCATCAATAAATATATTGAATAGTACATAAATATATTGAATAGTACTAGCCCCAATACTGACCCTTGAGGGACTCCACTAGAAACAGACTTCCAACTAGACTCCATCCCATTGACTACAACTCTCTGGCTTCTATCATTGAACCAGCTCCTGATCCACCTCACTACACAATCATCCAGGCCACACTTCTTCAGTTTAGCTCCAAGGATGCTGTGGGAGACTATGTCAAATGCCTTCCTGAAATCAAGATGTCTACTGCTCTGCCATCATCCATCCACCTGGTTATATCCTCAAAGAAGGCTATCAGGTTGGTCAGACATGATTTCCCCTTGGTAAAGCCATGTTGACTGCTCCTGAAAAGCCTCTTGTCCTTGATGTGCCTGGAGACAGCATCAAGAATGAGTTGTTCCATCACCTTTCCAGGGATGGAGGTGAGGCTGACCTGTCTGTAGTTACCAGGGTCCTCTTTCTTGCCTTTCTTGAAGACTGGAGTGACATTTGCTTTCCTCCAGTCCTCAGGCACCTCTCCTGTTCCCAACGACTTACCAAAGATGATGGAGAGCAGCCTAGCAATGACATCCGCCAGTTCCCTCAGCACCCATGGGTGCATCCCATCAGGACCCATGGATTTATGGATGTCCAGCCTCATTAACCGATCCTTAACCCAGCCCTCATCAACCAAGGCAAACTCATCCTTTACCCTGACTTCCTCAGAGGCCTTAGGGGCCTGGGGCTCCTGAGGACAACCTCCAGCAGTATACTCAGTGGCAAAGAAGGCTTTTAGAAATTCCACTGTCTTTGTATCCTCTTGTCACCAGGGCACCCACCTCATTCAGCAGTGGGCCTACTTTGCCTCTAGTATTACTTTATGTATTTGAAGAAGCCCTTCCTGTTGTCCTTAACATCTCTTGCAAGGTTTAATTCCAAGGAGGCTTTAGCTTTCCTAGTTGCCTCTCTGCATTCTCGGACAACAGTCTTATATTCCTCCCAAGTGGCCAGCCCTTCCTTCCACAATCTATAGGTTCTCTTCTTACATTTGAGTTTACCTAGCAGTTCCCTGTTTAACCATACTGGTCTCCTACTTCCCTTTCTTGATCTCCTTCCCATTGGGATGCGTCGATCTTAAGTTCAGAAGAAATGGTCCTTGAATATTAACCAACCATCCTGGGCCCCTTTACCTTCTAGTATCCTGTCCCATAGGATTTCCCCCAGCAATTGTTTGAAGAGGGCAAAGTTGGTCTTTCTGAAGTTCAGGGTTGCGACTGTACTTGGAATCCTGTTTCTACCACATAAGACCCTCAATTCCACCATCTCATGATCACTGCAGCCAAGGTTGCCCTCAACCTTCACTGCTTCAACCAGGCCCTCCTTGTTGGTTAGGACGAGATCCAGCAATGCTCCACTCCTAGTTGGCTCCTCCACCAATTGCATCAAGAAGTTCTCATCAATGCACTGGAGGAACCTCCCGGACTGTGAATGGCTGGCTGAGTAGGCCTTCCAGCAAATATCTGGGTAGTTAAAATCTCCCATGAGAACCAGCTGCCTGTAGAAGGCCTCATTGACTTCCTCATTCTGATCAGGTGGTCCGTAATAGACACCCACCACAGTATCCCCCACATTAGCCTGCCCCTTAATTCTAACCCACAAAATTTCAACTTGCTCCTCATCTACCCCTGGACAGAACTCAGTACATTCAAGTTGCTCTCTTATGTAAAGAGCAACTCCCCCACGCTGCCTCGCTGCCCTGTCTTTCCTAAAAAGGACATAACTATCTTTTGAACAGGAGGAACTAAAGAAGGAGGGCTTTTTGGACTCTGAGAGGGGTGGAATGCAAAGGGAGGGATCTATTCCCTCCCATTTCCTGCCATACTCTATAAAAGATCAGAAAGCCAGAAGCTTCTCCCTCTTATTCATCTCACCTCCTGTTGGTCGTGCTATTGTTCGTTCCCGCAAGCTCGCCACGTGCTATTGGGTTGTATATATATATTTGTATTTTTTGTTACCTTACCCTTTATGTTATTACCTTTCCCTTGTGTTAGTAAAATCTGTATCCAGTTGTTTTCAGTTTCTAATTTAAGGTCTCCAGTCTTTATTCCCCTTTTATCTTCCCTTTATGTGTATGGGGGGTGGGGGAATATAGAGGAATGCTGTCATTACGTTTGTGGCCCACCCAAACTGCTAAACCGTGACAGAATAATTGGGGCCCAACATGGGGCTCAAATTTAAGTTTTTCTTTTAATTGAAAATATTGTAAAGTTGGAAATTGAAAAAGGAAAAATGGGTTTCAAAATGGCATGGGCAAAAGGCTTGTTATATACTGCCTTTTTGAGTTTACTAATCCACGCATGTTGTTTTCTATGTTTCCATCTCCCAGCCATAATATTTTACTATGCTGTTAAAACAGCAGTTTCTGCAGGAATGAGTTCGGTTAGGAATTTGACTGGGGAGTTTCAGGACTCTTTGGTGAATGCGTTCAGTACGCAAAATGATTCTGTTCCTTTCTCTGGTGAGTTCGACCCTCCAGAGTTTCGAGGCCTCGGTGATGGTTGGTGTTACTTGTTTTGGTTATCCTTGTGCCTAAATGTGTTCCAGGGGTGGTTCAATGTTCGATATTTGTGCAGGAAAACTGCTGCCTCTGCTATTCTGTCACAGTTTAGCGGCAAATTAAACACAGTATTCGATGTGCGGCCTCACCATTGCCAAGGGGAACAATCACCTCCCTAGTTCCGCTGGCCACACTGTTTTTGGTACAAGCCAGGATGCTGTTGGCCTTTTTGGTCACCTAGGCACACTTCTGGCTCATGGTCAGCCAGCTGTTGACCAGCACCTCCAGGTCCTTTTCTGTTTGGCAGCTTTCCAGCCACTCTTCCCCAAGCCTGTAGCGTTGCGTGGGGTTGTTGTGACTGAAGTGCAGGACCCAGCACTTGGCATTGTTGAAACTCTTACAGTTGACTTTGTCCCATCAATCCAGCCTGTCCAGGTCCCTTTGCAGAGCCTTCCTTCCCTCAAGCAGATCAACACTCCCACCCAACTTGGTGTCATCTGCAGACTTACTGAGGTTGCACTCAATCCCCTCATCCAGATCATTGATTGGGATATTAAACAAGACAGGCCCCAGAACTGAGCCCTGGTAAACACTGCTTGTGACTGGTCACCAACTGGATTTAACTCTGTTCACCAAAACACTCTGGCCTCGGCCGTCTAGCCAGTTTTTAACTCAGCGAAGAGTACAGTTGTCTATGCCATGAGCTTCTCTAATAGAACACCATGAGAGTCAGTGCCAAAGGTTTTACTAAAGTATAGGAAGAGAACATCTACAGCCTGTACCTAATCCACTAGGTAGGTGTCCTGGTTTGGGCCAGAATAGAGCTAATTTTCCGTCTTGTAATTTTGCTTTCAGCTAAGTCCCTCATAAGTAACTGCACTTGCTGAAATTAACAGCAAGTTTCTCAGCCAGTGTCTGCTTCATAGTACTCGTAACGCTCAATGTTTATAGTTACGGCTAGAGAATGTTACGCAGAACCAAGGCCATTGCTCGGTTCTGAGGAACATCTTATGCTCTGGAAAGAGGAAGGGAGTAAAGGGGTCACATCTGCAACCCTCCTTTAGGGAGGAGTGGACAAGACAGGTGACCAAAATTGACTAAACAGAGCGTTCCATCCCATACATGTAATACTCGGTATAAATTTGAGGGATCATGAGGGTCAAGCCCTTCGGCCCTTCTTCGCCCTCCCCTTTGGCCCTTCTTCGCCTGTCTCTGCTTCGGCATCCTGGGAGGATTACTTCCGTTCGTCTGCCTGTGGTCCTGATCTGTGCCAGCTTGAATCTGTGTGTTCTTGCCTCCAGATCCTGACTGCTGCTGACTCCAGGAGTCCAGGTTGGACTTTCCCAGGGCTGCCCTGCAGCCTCGGTGGTGACGTGAGAGTTATTGGGGGAAAGGGAGGAGGAATGTGGTATCGTTTTTCTGTATATTTGCATATATTTAATTATTTTTCCTTTTTATAATGACTGCTTCATTAAAGATGTGTAGTTTAGTTTCCAAGCCATAAGTTTCTCTCCCTTATTCACTCTCCTTTCTTTATCAGGGAGGGGGATTAATAGAGAGCATCTGTCATTCGGTTAATTATCGGCCCAGCGTTAAACCGTGATAGCGGGTCACCTGATCATGGAAGAAGATCAGGTTGTTCAAGTAGGACATGCCTTTCCTGAACCCATGCTGGCTGGGCCTGATCCCCTGGCTGTCCTGCACTTGCCATGTGATTGTACTCAAGATCAACCGCTCCATAATCTTTCCTGGTGCCAAGATCAAGCTAACAGTCCTGTAGTTCCCTGGGATCCTCTTTCTAGCGCTTCTTTGTAGATGGGATGTCTTTTCCATTCAGTCTCTGGCAGTTACTGAAAAAAAAAGAAAGGAGATTAAATAGCATGGTTCCTGCAGTACTAGTTAACTCTCTGTTAATGTTTTCACAGATGCAAGATTAAGAAAAAAACCACAATAATTTGTGCTCATTTAAAATGAGAGAAGGCTCTGGAAAATGATAGTTTTCCAATCTGTATGTTCCATGAGCCTTGTATATATTATTTCTGAGTCAAGTCTTCCATCAGTGTTTTTGCAGTAGATGATCTTTACATTTTAATGACTGTTGTAAAATAATCTAGTCATACATCGAAGTGATAGTCTGTTTAATGTTAATAGTGATTTTAAGTAAGGCATATAAGCACAGGTGTCTTGTTTGTAAACAGGGAGGGACTTGTGGGCAAAGTGGTGAATGGTGGATGTCTTGGTCATAGTCACCACAAAGTAGTTGAATTTCAAATTGTTGGTGATAGGAGAAAAAGCACCAGCAAAACTTGGACCCTGGATATGGGGAGAGCAGACTTCAAAAAGGGCTTTTAAAAAATGTTAACAGCAAAAGGAGGATAAGAGTTAACATTGGTCTATTACTTGATAAGGTCAGTCACCCCACAAATAGGGACATAGACAAAGCAAACATTTAATGCTTTCTTCGCCTCTGTCTTTAACACCAATTACGGGCCCTGGGACCCTCCAGAACCCTGTGTTGGAAAACCGTGACTGAAGGAGATGATCAACTCCCATTCAATCGGAAAGTGAATCCTGAAGGGTTTCATCCCAAGGTACTGAGATTGCTGGCCAATGCTATTGTGGGACCTCTCTCCATTACTTTTCAATGGTCTTGGGAATCTGGAGAGGTCTTAGTCAACTGGAAGCTGGCAAATGTTGTCCCAGGTTTCATGAAGGGTAAGAAGGAAGATCCTGGTAATTACAGATTACAGGCCTGTCAGTCTTGCTTCAGTGTCTGGTAAAATTATAGAGAAGGTTACTCTGGGAGTTACTGAAAAATACTCATGAGACAACACAGCCATTGGTCATAGCCAGCCTGGGTTCATGAGGAGAAAGTTCTGTTTAACTAACATAATTCCCTTTCATGACAAGGTCACTCATCTAGTTGAGCAAGGGAAGACAGTAGATGTGTGTGTGTGGGTTGTTTGTTTGTTTGGGTTTTTTTCTTTTTTTTTTTTCTTTTCTTTTTTTTTTTTACATTAATTAAAGCTTGTGATGCAGTCAGTCCCTCAAATGACAAATCGTTAAGTTGTATCAAGAGAAAATTAAGATGGGTAGAGATATTACTGATAGCGGTAATGTGCATCTGAATCCCTCCCAAAAGTGAGGAGAGAATAAGCCCTTTTGAAATAATTTACAGAAAGCCATATATGATTAATTCTGTGATGGGAAAAAGGTGATCAAATACATATAACAAGAAATATAATTATACGAACTTTTTTGAAATCTCTCTCTAGGGTATTTTCATCCCTACACAGGTATTTAAATAAACAAGTACAACTACCTCTAGGTACTGCTTTACATGAATTTGAACTTGGAGACTCTGTGTTTGAACCTGAAAAGATAAGCCAATGAAATTAATATGCAAGAGACCATATCTTGTCCACCATATCATATCCACTAGACTGGAGAATATTACCTTTAGATCTGAATCAAACCTTTGAGGCTATGCTGAGTGATGGAACAGGAATCCTTAGATTTACTATAAAACCAGAAAAGGTTTTTTGCCTAGGAAGATTTTGGTTAACAATTCAAACAACCTGTGCTGTCGCATAAATGGTACTAAATATGATAATCCCAAACCAGGACACCCACTTTATAAGGAGTGTTAACCTTATGTCCCTTGCGGAGACAAAGAGCTATGGGGAACCAACTACAAAGGGAAATAAAAGTGAGATGAAACAGATCCCAGGCAACACCCATCCACTGGAACTAAAGTAGGATGGATTTTGGAAGCTCTCTTTATTCACCAAATTACCTCCTTTCAGAACTGAATGTGGTTGTACAAATGGAGGTTGAAACTGCCAATTAAAGAAATGTCCCCTCCCCCATTAAGATGACTGAACGTATGCCTTGATTTAGAAGGACATGGTGTCTTTAAACATAATTAACCAATGAGACTGGTAGTGATAAATTACTAACCTACAACAACACCCCTTCTAATGCACCTCAGGATGCCATTTGCCTTCTTGGCCACAAGGGCACATTGCTCCAAAATTCAAACAGATTTTGAACTAATTAAAAAGGAGACTTTGCAGGCAGTAGCCCTTGGACCTGTCCCTACAAGACAGGTTTGTTTGGTTGGGTTTTTTTCTTTTTTTTTCTTTTCTTTTTTTTTTTTACATTAATTTTAGCAAAGCTTTTGATACAGTCTCTCACAGTATCCTGTACAAAATGTCCAGTATATAGCTAGACAAGTTCATAATACATTGGGTTAACAATTGGTCCAGGCAGCCTTTTCTGGGTTCTTTCTTGTTCAGACAGCCCATATAGTTAGTTGAAGCAGTCTCAGCTGAAAACTGGTTGGTTTCTCCAAGGTTTTATGCTGGGCAGCTAGATATGTTTCTGTCACTGTAGCAAATGCCAGTCCTGCAGGCTTTAAACCCTCCTGTTGCTTTGGGGTAATAAGTCTCTGTTCTCAGAGTCCTCTTCTTCCCTGAAGTTACATCTGTGACAAAATTACCTTCACTCTCAAATTTGTGGTACAAGTTCAAATTAATCAAGCAACGGATGGAACTTGGGCTTAAGCAATGAGACAACATATCTAGAGCTTTAGTTGGGAGAACACCACCAGAGCACCTCCTTTCCAAGAAGTCTACCACTGCTGTCTCACATTATCTCTTCTGTCCTATATGGCATAGACAGATGTCTGTGAGGTAGTTGGAGACCTTGGTGCAAGTTGAAGCCTGCTGGCTTTATTTGGGGCCCCAATCATATGCCTAAAGAAAGGAGGATGACTGAATTATCAGTGACTTCACTGACCAGATTCTCCTATATGAAAAATCTGAGTTTTGTGGACAATTAATGCTGGAAATGGTTCTCCAGTCTCTAGTCACACAAGTCTTGTCCTTGACCTGATTAGGCTTGTTGATTCAAATCTAAGCTTTCTGGCATTCCAAAATTTTTCGCTTATTCACAATGGTAGCCAAAACTTGCATTTTGAGGCAAAGATTATCAGAAAGAACTGCCTGTTTGATATCCTCAGATACATCCAGATTTGCTCTTCAAATTTAATGCTGCCAAAACCACTTCAGAAGATGCCAATTTTGTTAAATTCATCTGTGCTGCAGTATCTTTGCTTGCCTTTCTACATGTTGTTATGCAACATGTTCTTCTGAACTTTCTTTCAGCACTCCTCTTCCATGCTTCATTTGAGAATCAGCATATACACATGGAAGCTGTTTGTGGCCTTAGCTGGCCCCTCAGCTATGAATTCTTCAGACTTGCCCTGCAGAATTCAGAGAAAAATTTATGCTGATGGTAGCTGTGCTCCAGTGCAACCCAAATCTAAACAGAAGCAAAGGATGCTAAGTAAAATCTATAACTACTCACTTTAATATCCATTTAGAAAGCCATCTCACACAAGTAGTATAGGCTGAATTTGACTTATAGAAGATCTTGGGCTTGGGAGAGCAGTACTTGGTCATGTCCCACAAGGTGGGTGCAGCACTGTCACATCTCACAAAGTGAGCACGGCTCCCCAGATGTGAGGGCCAAACAGCATATTACGTCCCATGGAGTGGGCACATCTCTATATCCCACAGAGTGGACACAGGTAGGGTTCCCCAGAGTGGGGGTCGACCCAGGGAGATTCGGACTGGAGCCCCTTGCTTTGTAGACTCCCTTAGAGAGGAGCCTAGTTGCGGCTGGGCCCAATCCTTCTCCTCCTCTAATTAATCTCTTTTAACAACCCGTTCGGCAAGATTAAGTTTGAGAATTCTCTGCGTGGTACTCAGGAGTAAGGTTATTACCCAGGAGGTTTGTATAAAAACACTACTTAAAAGTGAGTAAGATTATAAAGCATGTGAGATTACAACTAGCAGAATTATAAAGGATGGTACTTTCAAAGCAATGGATTACAATTTGGCAAAACTTAAGGAAGTTGTCAAAAGAACAGGTTACAACTAACAAAACTTAACAAAGCAACGGGTAGTAAAACTTAACAAAGTTAGAAACTATGTTACCCTCATGTGCCGAGATAAGGTTAGAAACAGAGACACAGAGAGAGAGGGAAAGAGGTAAAGATAAGGAAGAGATAGAGAAGATATCACCACCCTTGGATCCAGCTATAATCTTGGTAGGAATTTCAGGTCCTTGGATTGCGGGTGCGCATCCAGCATTTCGAGTGTGCCTCTTTTATGCTGCCTAACCCCACCATTTCGGGGGGGGGGGGGCTTTGGCATATCTTACAAAACCAGGTGGTCGCTTGGACCCCTCTAGATGGGATGACACAGCAATAACCCTTATTTCTGCTCATGCACCCTCTCCAGTAGTGTTACCCAGGGCACACACAAGATGACACTCTGCCTCTGCAGGGTGCAACTTGCCTGCCCCTGTCCCTTATTCTATAAGGACAGTGTCCTGCCTATCAGAGTGACCATCAAATGGAGCTCCCCTTGCCAGGCCAGTGTTCAGCTTATCAGGATAGCCACTAAAGGAGGGGCTGCTCTTGCGAGAATAGGGCCCCGCTTATCTAGGTGGTTACCCAAATAGGGGTCTCTCCTTGGGAGAACAGAGTCCAGATGGCTATCGAATGAGGCCTCCACCCGAGCACAGTGTCCACTTTGTCAGGGTGGCTGTTTTGAGACAAATATTCCTTTCGAGATTCTACACCACCCTGTGGCTCAGACGTCTTGATGTCTTCAGAAAAATCTTCTTCCATGGTAGTGATTCGAACATAATGGATAGAGGGAGAAGAAGAAAAAGAGGAAATGGGATGGGTAATCATGCATCGTACAGTGGATATGCCAATTATCAAAAAGAAAAATCCTGTTAACAAAGTTAGAGCTATTTTCATAAACCATGCTCCCCATCCCGTGAGTCCCAAAGACTGTAGGACAGATGATAACCACAAAACTGGATTCTCCCCATCAAACCAATCCTTAGGTTGCATGGCTTGGAAGAGTTCTGATGTTTGGTCAGCTATTTCCTTCATCTGTGCTCGAGCTTCTTCAATTGATGTGGTGGCGTTATGTATGGTGATGCAACATTCTGAGTCGGTTAAATTTAACATTCCACAGACTCCTTGTTCTTTAATCAGTATCATATCCAATGCTAAGCAGTTCTGAAGTGCAATTTTTGAGACTTGTTGTACCTGTAAATTTAGTTCTCCAAAAGCAGATCTAGTCCAATTACTTAAAAGGTGTACTTGCCAATTTATGTTCTCTAACACAGATTGATATCTTTTTAGAGTTACATAAGGGGCAAATATATTTTCCAACATCAGAGATATTGATTGACCTGTTGTATAATAATCTGGTGTTTTAACTCCCTGTATTGCCCAACTGGGACGTTCTTTAGGCATGCTTGTATCTTGGCACAATTGCTGGGAAGTGTCTGCAAAACTGAGAATACGAGATGGACACAGGGATGGGAGTACCACTCCACACCTCAGTCCAGCATGCTGTTTTAGAGAGAGGTATGAATGGAACCTGTCATCGGAACACCCCCATGCTAAGCCATGGAGTGCAGGGTAAATACTAGAGTCATAGGTCCAGGTATCAGTATAATCTATAAAGACCAATTTAGGGTCTGACTCTATGTGGGTACCCTTTACAGGATAATGTGTTCCAGGGACTCCACATACACGAGCTTTGTTGCTATCATATTCGGTGGTATCACACTGAGTATCTTTATTTCTCCATCCTCTAGAATGATGTCCCCAACAGGTACACATATCTCGAATTAAAGTTCATAGGGACTGGATAAACCAGGTTTCAGGAGGGTCACCTGGGCCATCATTACAGGTTATTACCTTACTACAGTTAAACAATGGACTCTTGACAGGATCACTAGGGGGATTAAATGTAAAGGCTTTCAGTGTTGCATTATGTGACCACACCCACATTAGATTTGATAAATCTCAGGCAGTGGTGGCAACAGTCTTTGGAAGTTCTACACACCAATTTGCTGTCACATTTGTAACATAATTTGCTTCATAATAGTCAGGTTTACTAAGTGGATCAGATTTTGGATCCCAGGGACAGTACTCACAAGACCATCTCCCTGTATTATTCAGGAATGTGTTCTTTCCCACAACATTCCATGTGTTTCCAGAAGCAACTAGTGATTTAGGTCCCAATACTTGATATGGGACGGTCACATTAAATGCTGGAATACTAGTTTTACGTGTTTGGATAAATAGGGTGGCACCGAGGAGGGATTTCCTTATAGGCCTCCATACCTCATGCACTCCTTCAACCCGTGAAATTTTAGTCCACCGTATCCTGGCATTATAAAGATCATGGATCCATAATTTTGGCAGATGGACAGGGCGTGTTGCCCTGGTCATATTAAACTCAAAGGACAGGTTAATAGGAATACAAAAAATCATAAACCATCTTCAGCAGATCTAGGCAGAGCAATACATAGTCCTTGATCAGTATGATTCCACACTCGTGTAAAACCCTGAATCAAGTCCCATGCTAGATTATGCACAGTTTTCATCTCCTCCCTTGACGCTAAGGGAGAAGAGACAGGTCATCCAAAACAATGAGAATGGTGATAATATATACATATGATAAAAATTACAATACTAAAAACCACACAGGTGACTGAAAAAAATCAAAAGCAGCTTAAGTCTTCTGTTTGTGGTGGGCCTCTCCAGTACTCAGCTGATTCCTTTCCTGCAAGAGAAAAGAAAAGAAAACCTTGTTCCACCAGAACCAGGGTTAAAAAGAAGGTACTATCCATCTGGTATTAATTTTATCTTCTCTGCCATGGGCATCAGTGGCTACCCATGCATACACATTTATAGGAGGTTTTAGTACCAGTGTGACCTGTCCGACTGTTGGCAGTTCTACCAGCACTGGTTGTCCTGGATAGTGCAAAGGATTCCTGGGATCATCAGGTCCATCATTTTTGGGGACAATAGTTGATGCTTTAGGACAAAATGCTGTTAGTCGTGGACACCCATTTACTCCCCATCAATCGTTCACCTTAGTCATTGCATCCCAGAGTCAGTCTGACCACCCTGAATCTTGGGGTCTTAAGAATCGTTTAAGAAGACTGTTCTTTCCACTATCCCATTTGCTTGTGGGTAATAGGCAGTATGAAATACCCACTGAATTCCTTCAGTCTTTGCCAATAGTTGGACTATCCTAGCAGAAAAGTGAGTACAATTATCAGATTGAATTGACTTTGGTTTGGGTAGAAAACTAAACCAGATTTTTAGTCCTCTTACTGTACTTTTTCCTGTTGCTCATGCAACTCCTGTTGCTCATGCTTCTACTTGCACTAATCCTGATACTACTTCTGCTCCTACCAATACATATTGTTCTCCTTCTGATTTCCAAAAGGGACCAATATAGACCACTTGCCAGGTATCCCAAAGTCCTTTTCCTTCACCTAAGTGAAGTAGGGGATTTTGTAGAGGGTGTTTCTCTAATCTAGTGCGAAACAGACCACATGCAGAGATAACCATTTCACACACCCTGTGAGTGACAGGCCATCCTCTGCTTGCAGTTTCTCTTAAATCTTTCACTCCAAAATGGCCATGTAGCCACTTTAAGAGATAACCCCATTTTTCTTCTTCCTTTTCTTTCTCTTCTTCCCCAGCTAAAAGAGCTAAACGGGTGAGAGAGTCTACTTGATTATTCAGAATGTGGGCTGGATGGTCTCCCCTCTGGTGGGCAGCTACCCATCCAACCAATATGGGTTTTCGTTTATCCACATCTAGTATCTCTTCCCATTTACCCCATTGCCACACAGGCCCTCTGTTTACTTCCCACTGGTTCTGTTCCCAAAAGGGAAGCCACTCTGTGCATCCTTTGAATACAGCATATGAGTCTGTATAAATATATATGGGCTCAGTACTGTCTGCATTCTGTGTAATCACACTCCAAACTGCTATTAATTCTCCTACTTGAGCACTCCCTTCTCCTTCTGTTATAATTTGTTCTCCAGAATCAATGTGCAAAGCTACTGCTCAGTATTTCCAAGTTTTTTCCTCTCTCCTTGAAGACGCATCAGTAAACCATACATTTCTCAGATGGGATTCAAATGAGGGGGCTTCTTTGATACAGGAAGGAGGAGTTTCCTTATCTGGGGAAACAGATGATCCTTCTTGTATCTGAAAGGTGCTCCCTCCTCTATTTGGTGTATGTGACTGTAATGTTCTAACTGAACATACCATTTTCTAACAGTTTCTCTCTGTGCAACTCCTGCAGGGGGTGGAGTGCCAGCTAGCACAGGTTTTAGGACCTTAAAGGGTCCCCTCAGAATTATTGTTTATGACTTTATGGTTTTCTCAGCTTCTTGCAAGGCGAAACTGACTACAAATAGCCCTTTTTCCCACATGGAATAACATTTTTCTGCATCTTTAAAGCTGTGAGAATAAAATCCAGTGGGGCAAGTGTCGTAGAATGCTCTCGAATGTTCCCAAAAGGTAGGGGGTGTGAACCCTTTGCCGTGCCCAACCCCATGTTTGAGGGGCCAATGAGATTGGCCCACAATCCTGTGCTACCTGCACCAGGGATTCGCTGTGCTACAGGTAAACACACCGGGTGTCCAATAAAACGTTATGTTGATGTTTACTGGCAGGGGTGTGGTCACAGAAACACTATATAAGAAAAAATTACTGCGCAATAAAAAAGAAGCTTGTTTATCAACCATATTGGTTGCACGAGTTTTCCTCGCCGTTTCCCAACAGGCAAGTTGGACCCTCTGGTCCATGCTGCCACACATGTATTGATGTTCCATGGATTGCAAAGCCCCACTCAATTTGGAGTGTATCAGAGGAGTTTATAGGGCCTAAGGCCTGATATACTTCGGCTTCAAAAATTAACAATTTTAAGGCTTCCTCATGAATGGAGTTCCAATTCCAGGCAACTCTTTTTCATGTTAAATCATATAGAGGATGAGCTATAATGGAGAAATCTGGAATATATTTCCTCCAGAATACTAATAGGCCTAGGGCCTATTTTGTTTTTGGGTATCTTTATTTGTTCAAAGGCAGTCAGGGTGCTGGGAGGAATACATGCTGCTCCCCCTCTCCACCATATGCCTAGAAACTTTACCTCAGGAGAGGGAAGTTGCACTTTCTCCGCTGGAATCTGAAGTCCTAGACTCTCTAGGTGAGTGATAATTTTTGTTTGGGTTTGCCCTACTGCAACAGTATCAGACCCTCCTATTAATGTCATCAATGTATTGGTACAGTCTAACTCCCTCCTCAGGAGTGATTTCTGTAAGTGCTTGGGCTAGGGCATAATGTGCCAAGGTAGGTACACTCTGTAGTGTGAGGCAGTAAGACCCATATTGACAATAACTTTTGGAGCACAATAACTGGCATGTAAGAAAGATTCTTCCTGAATGGTTCTGCTCACAGTGTATGCTGTTTTCTGGAAGTTTTAAGGACCTTCACTTTCATATGGGTGTTACAAAGCACCTACTCACCAGTGTTTTATGAAAAGGGCTGTGAATTATTTAACAAATGTGTATGAAACTCTTAGTAGACACATGAGAAAGTATGCCTGCATTTCACTAACAATAATGCATCTGGTTTTATGGCTAGTTTTTCTTGTTCATGTTGTCTGGTTATAAACTGTAATAACAATCATTAATTAATGGAACTCATTGGTTTCATTGTAAGACTTTATCCTGACATATTTTAAGTCAACTGAACAGTTCCACATCATAGACATAGAATCTGTTAGAAAACCTTCAGTGTAATTAAAATATTGTTGAAATCCATGGTAAAACCATGTTTGCTTATAGCAATACCAGCATATAAATGAATATAGTTTTTTGTTTACATTACCAGAAGTTGTATGGTGAAAGATGTGTTTCTTCCATTCTTGTTGTATTTTAGGCCAAGCTGTCAACAAAGTACCATACATCTGCTTGCTTGCTCACTCCTCCCCCCACTGTGGGATGGGGAGGAAGAAATCTGACTAAAAGCTTGTGAGTCAAGACAAGGACAGGGAGGGTTCACTCATCACTGATGTTCACGGTCAAAACAGACTCCACTTGGCGAAAAAATCAATTTAATTTATCACCAATTAAATCAGAGCAGGACAAAGAGAAGACAAAACCAGATCTTAAATACCTTACCCTACTCTGTCACGACCCACAAGGTGGGTGCGACACTGTCACATCTCCCAAAGTGAGGATGGCTCCGCAGATGGGGGGCCAAACCAAATATCACATCCCACAGAGTGGGCATGGTGTTACGTCCCACAGAGTGGGCACTGGTATGTGGGAAAACAGTCTGTGGAGGCTTAAGGATTCCATGTACACATCAATATGATTGTATGAAATCATTTATTAACAATTTGCACTCATATAGAGAAGCCTTGTTTACACAATCATATCATGCAGGTGGCTTTATATTCCAATTACACATTCCATTCTCACAGAACCACTCTTCTCACATAATTATTCTTCTCTTCTGTTGCCAATTAAGTTATCTCCTTCCCATTAGCTCATTTTTAGAAAACCTCTAACTAGGCCTCAAGAACCATTAACCCAATGTAGCCTAAGCTAAAGTAAGTCAGTAAAGTAAGGCTTAAGTGGCGCAGCCGGCTAAGCACGCTGTTATACAGATAACCCGAGCAATGCTGAGACCACGGGTTCGAGACTCCTCAGAAGCCTCACCCTGTCAGCGACGAGCTCTAGTGGAGCAACAAAGGTAGTGCAGTTCTGAGAGAAGCAACTGACCTCACTACAGGCATGCTCAGGAATGAGCTAAGCCTATGCTTCAAGACTCACCTTTTATTGGCCCCCTAATCCTGCGCAGTGGGGGCCCACCCTAATTAGGCACAGGTGGGCTTAACACAAGCTCATGCCCACTACCTGGCAATTCGTGGCACCTGGTTGCCTCATTTCACTACAGTCACCTCCCTTGGAGCAGGGGCCTTCACAGCTGCAGGGGCCTTCACAGCTGCAGGTCCATATATGGTCCACTATGGTCCTTCACAGACTCCAGGTCCATATCTGCTCCATTGTGGTCCTCCATGGGCTGCAGGGGGACAGTCTACTGTCTCACCACAGGCTTTGGGGAAATCTTGGCTCTGGCACTTCCTACCCTTCCTTCCTCATCAACCTTGGTGTCTCTACTCTAGCATTGCTTTCACCTCCCCCTCTCCTCTGCCCTGCAGGTCTCTTTGTAGATTTTTTATTTTCCCTTCTTGAATATGTTAATCGCAGAGGCACATACACCTTCACTGATGAGCTTGGCCTTGGCCAGAGCCAGGTCTTGATTTTGGAACCAGGGGAGCTTCCAGCAGCTTCTCACAGGAGTCACCCCTGTGGCCCCTAGCCTGCTACCAAAACACTGCCACAGACACCCAACACATCCCTGTACACAACAAGAATTAGGGAAGAAAAATCTGTTCTAAGGGTAACTCTTCTTAGTTGGTCTATGACTGTGTCACTGTTAGTCATGTTTGTGTGTGAATAAAAGAAAAACAAATTCTTGCAATAAAGCTTAAAAATAAATTTTCTTGTTTTATTGCCTGTTTTCCAGTGAAGATTGCATATACAACAGGGGGAATGAAACTGTGGAGCTTACAGTGGATCTTGAGAGTCATTGTTTTGGGGACAAAGAAATATACTTGTGAGACAAAAAGACTTCTCCAGTTCTTCTGTTCTGATCTCATTAGCCTATTAGTCCTTAAAAGTACTTTTTTAAAGATGTGCTATTAAATGATTTCTTGTAATTGCAAACAGGTGTCCCCTCCCTTTTGCTTCTTTTAAAGAATGCATGCTAATATATGCTTTCATAATTTTAGCTGTGATTGAATTAGAAGAAAGCTGCTCCCTAGTTACAGGTTTGTCTCATTCCGTGTACACAGATACTTGTCTATAATATTGGAATTTTCAATTATTAAGTGGTCTTTTTAAAACAATCAAAACCACAGAACCCCTTTTTTACAACTATAACTTTTTTTTCAGGTAATAATAAATAGCACTATCACCCCCAACATGACATTTACTAAAACATCCCAGAAGTTTGGTCAATGGGCAGACAGCAGGGCAAATACAGTCTATGGCTTGGGATTTTCATCTGAACATCACCTTTCAAAAGTAAGTATGACCAGCTTTATGATATACAGACAGATGCAGAGGCCAACATTGTATGCAACCTTATTGGCCAACTAGAACTTAATCTGGCTACTGCTGTAAAAGACAATTAAAAATGTTTCTATAAACATATTAGCTACAAAAGAAGGGCTAAGGAGAATCTTCATTCTTTATTGGATGCAGAAGGGAAACAGTGACAAAGGATGAGGAAAAGGCTGAGGTACTTAATGCCGCCTTTGCCACAGTCTTTAATAGTAAGACCAGTTGTTCTCTGAGTACCCAGTTCCCTGAGCTGGAAGACAGGGAAGGGGAGCAGAATGAAGCTCCCACACATTCCAAGATGAAATGTCTTATGACCTTCTACATCACTTAGGCACACACAAGTCTATGGGGCCGGATGGGATCCACCCAGGGATACAGAGAGAGATGGCAGAAGTGCTCACCAAGCCACTTTCCATCATCTATCAGAAGCCCTGGCTAACTGGAGAAGTCCAAGTTTACTAGAGGTTAGCAAATGTGACACCCATCTACAAGAAGGGCTGGAAGAAGGATCCTGGGAATTACAGGAGAAGGGCCTGGATGTATTGGTTTACAGGTGGTGGAATATGAACCAACAGTGTACCCAGGTTGCCAAGAAGGCCAGCAGCATCCTGACTTTTATCAGAAATAGTGTGGCCAGCAGGACTAGGGAGGTGATTGGCACTGATGAGGCCACACATCTTATACTGCATTCAGCTTTGGGCTCCTGCTACAAGGCATACATTGAGGTTCTGGAGCATGTCCAAAGAAGGTCAATATAGCTGGTGAAGGGTCTGGAGCACAAGACCTATGAGCAGCATACTGACCTTTTTGAGAAAGTAATTGTCACTATCCAAGGATAAGCATGGGCCTGTCAGGAAAGCATTAAAAAGAGAACCAGTACATCTGCTTTATTTGGACAGTGTGATATGCTTGTAATATTTCTTCCTTTCATAATCCGATATATTTAATTTCTATGAATCAACACAAACCCAGGAAATTCTAAGTGATATTGAGTATATGCATATGCATTTGTGCATGTGTCATTTCTTCAGTGAACTTAGAATCTTTGCAATTTATTTAAATTGTCGTGTATGTTCTAGAAGCACTTGCTAGCCAATATGGTAATAACTTTTTTTAATATTTCAAATATTTTCAATATTTCAAATTTTCAATATTTCAAAGGATTTAGCATAAATCCCAATTTAGTTTACTTCTCTCAGATACTAGTTAGTTTTCCTTAATCATGGAATGCTTCTTTGGAGGCAAAGTGTCATGCTTTAGTAATGCATAGCCAGTGTTTTCCTGACTTTCAACACTGTGAAAAAATATTTTTTTTTTTCATCTGCCCTTTCCTTAACTCTTTCCTTGCACTCCCCAAGCGATATTTACTTCCTTCTTAATTACAGTTGTTTGAATCCCATTTTTTCACTGCCCTCAAACTGATGGCTAATAGTTTTCAGTATGCCCTTGGCTTAAAACTTGCTGTTGAAAAAATAATCTGAAAAGCCACAGTAGATATTTTATCTTAAAGTACGTGTTTGATTATCAGTTACTCAGATTGCTGTTATTTATGAAGAATACACAGATCTGTTGAGAAAAATGCTAAGTATAAGACATTTTCAGAAGTTTATGGCGATGGATCTTCAGGATCCTTTCAGAAAACTGCTTCCCTTTCATTGGATCTTAATTATCAAATCACGATTTTCATATGAATTAAAATTGTTGATCATTGCTACCAAAATTCATAAAGGCTATTGTAAAAATTTTGTAAAATTTGTGTAGAATTTTGTGTTATTTTAAAGAGAGTTACACATTATCTAATAAGGAGAAAAATAAATTCTACTGACAGAATTTGACTTTGTAAAATATTAAGTACATCTATCTGTTCTGCATGTAATATATCTGCTTGATGCCTGCTCTTTCTCTTTTTCCTTTTCTTTTTTGAATATACCGTCAGTTTGCGGAAAAATTTCAGGAATTCAAAGAAGCTGCACGACTAGCTAAGGAAAAATCCCAAGAAAAGATGGAGCTAACAAGTACACCGTCTCAAGTGAGTCTTATTGCCTGATTCAAGCCTAGTACTTCATAGATTGTGCTACTTACCATACCTTATACACACAAGTTGTATTAAAAATTAACAGGGTACTACACAGTTTCCCTGAATCTTCTCAGCAGTTTGATAGAAGTGTCAAGAAGTCTAAGAATGAATTTAATATACATTGCAGAAGTGTCAAAGGGGCTTGCTTTTAGGTACAATTGGCCATTTGTTTATTCCCATCCCTTTCTTTGAGCTTTCCCCGGAAAATATGAGTAAAGATGGTAAGCAGTTATGTAATTAAATCTATAGTAAAGACCTTTTGTATTTTTTCTTACTGGATCTATGAAACTTCATGTCATGTACTATAAAAGATTTTATATAAGAATCATTGCAACAAAACTGAAGTTAAAAGAGCAACTAATTTTTAGTTATTTCCTCCTGCTCTAGCATTCACTTGTGAAATGTTTTGAAGGAAGATGACATTCACATGGGGGTTCTACAGTTTTATTGCAATTAGCCATATTATAGAAGATGAAACCTGAACTGGCCTAACAGGAACAAAAATTAACATAGTCATATTGTCCTGGTTTGAGCCAGGATAGGACCAATTTTCTTTCTTGTTATTTTACTTTCAGCTAAGTCTCTTTTAAGTAACTGTACTTGCTGAAATTAACAGCAAGTTTCTCAGTCAGTATCTGCTTCTAGGACTGATAACGCTTGATGTTTATAGTTATGGCTGGAGAATGGTATGCAGAACCAAGGCCACTGCTCAGTTCTGAGGAACATCTTATGCTCCGGAAAGAGAAAGGGAATAAAGGGGTCACACCTGCAACCCTCCTTTAGTGAGGAGTGGAGCACATAGGTGACCAAAGGGAGTATTCCATCCCAAGCATGTCATACTCAGTATAAATTTGAGGGATCAACTTCTTCATCCATGGCTGGCATCCACGGAGGATTCTGTCTGTTCATCTGCCTTTGATCCTGATCCATGCCTTCCTGAATCCATGTGTTCCTGCCTCTATCTCCTGTCTGCTGCTGACAAGAGAACTTTCCCAGGGCCTGCCATGCAGCCTCAGTGATTTTGCTTTTGCTTATATTTGTATATATTTAATAATTTTCCTTTTCATTATTACTGTTTCCTTAAAGCTTTGTAGTTTAGTTTCCAACCCGTAAGTCTCTCTCCCTTAATCTCTCTCCTTTCTTTATCAGGGAGAGGAGGGAGATTAATAGAGAGCATCTCTCATTCATTCAATTGCTGGCCCATCATTAAACCATGACACTTCCCCATCATGGTCCTCCATGGTTGCAGATCCATATCTGCCCCTCTGTGAGACTGCACAGGCTGCAAATCCACATATGCCCCACAATGGTCTTTCAGGGACTACTCCACTATGCTCCTCCATGGTCTGCAGGGGGACAGCCTGCCATCTCAGGGAGATTTAAGTTGAATATCAGGAGAAACTTATTTACAGAAAGGGTTGTTAAGCACTGGAACAGGTTCCCCAGGGAGGTGGTTGAGTCTCCATCCCTGAGTGTGTTTAAAAATTATCTGGGTGTGGTGCTTGGGGACATGGTTTGGTCGTGGGTCATCAGGAATAGGGTAATAGGGTTAGGACAAGGTTGGACTTGATGATCTTGAAGGTCTTTTCCAGCCTGAGCAATTCTATTATTCTATGATCTCACCACGGGTTATGGGGAAATCTCTGCTCAGGTACCTTCTTCCCCTTCTTCCTCAATGGAGTCTCTGAGTCTCTGCTCTAGCATTGTTCTTACCTCCTCCACTCCTCTGCTCTGCAGGGAGTTTTTTTGTTTGGTTTTTGGGTTTTTTTCAGTTTTGTTTTTCCCTTCTTGAATATGTTACTTGACATATCTGCTCGGTCTTGGCCAAAGGCAGGGCTAGAATTGGAGTTGGGGAAGTTTCCAGCAGCTTTTCACAGGAGCCACCCCTGTGGTCCCCCCACTTCTAAAACACCCTTTGTCACAACCTACAAGGTGGGTACGGCTCTGTCACAGCTCACAAAGTGAGCACAGCTCCCTAGATGGGGGAGAGCCAAACTAAATATCACATCCCACAGAGTGGGTACAGTGTTACGTCCCACAGAATGGGTAAAGCGTTATGTCCCACAGAGTGGGCGTGGGTAGAGTTCCCCAGAGTGGGGGTTGACCCAAGGAGATTTGAACTGGTCTCCTTTGCTTTCTAAACTCCTTCACAGAGGAGAGATTAAGTTCAGGAATTCTCTGCATGGTACTCTAGGAGTAAGATTATTACCCAGGAGGTTTGTATAAAAACACAACTTTACTTAAAAGTAAGATTATAAAGCATGTCAGATTACAACTAGCAGAATTAGAAATGATGGTACTTTCAAAACAATGGATTACAATTTAGCAAAACTTAAGGAAATTGTCAAAACAGCAGGTTAGAACTAACAAAACTTAACAAAGCAACAGGTTGCAAAACTTAGCAAAGTTGGAAACTATGTTACCCTTAAATGCTGAGATAAGGTTAGAAACAAAGAGTGAGAGACAAAGAATAGATAGGATCCAGTGATGATCTTGATAGGAAGTTGTGGTCCTTGGATGGCGGGCACGTATTTGAGTGTGCCTTTCTTATACCATATCACCCCACCATTTCAGGGGGGGGGGCTTTGGCATATCTTGTGAAGACAGGTGTTCGCTAGGGCCCCTCCAGATGGGATGACTGGACAATAACCCTTATTTCTGTGTATGCGCCCTCTTCAGTGGCTTTATACGGGCCATACACAAGATGGCACTCTGCCTCCGCAGGGTACAGCTTGCCTGCCCCTGTCCCTTATCAAATAAGGACAATGTCCTGCCTATCAGGGTAGCCATCAAAGAGGGGCTCCCCTTGCAAGGACAGTGTTCAGCTGATCGTGATGATCACTGAAGTAGGGGCTGCTCTTTCAAGCATAGGGCTCCATTTATCAGGGTTGTTACTCTAATGAGGGTCTCTCTTTGAGAGAACTGAATCCAGGTGGCTTATCGAATGAGGTCCCCACCCGAGCACAGTGTCCATTTTGTCAGGGTGGCTGTTTTGAGACAAATATTCTTTTTGGGATTCTACACCACTGCACTTACCTAAGACCTTGAGTGATGCTATAATGCATGTTGAGAGCTGTGAAAACTTAGAAATAAATTTATATTCAAGGCTTACTTTTTATTTCTTGGCTTTTAGCTGTGTTGATAATTTAGCATATTGTTTCAAAAGATACAGTTAAAGCAAGTTCTGGCAAATCATCATAATAGTCTTCATATACTTAATGCTTCTCATTAGTTCCCCAGGAAGAAGGGAGTTTGGAGCAGATGAGAAGCTATTACTGCAGACTGCTGTGCTTCCATAGCAATGGGGCTTATTTGAAGAGATTTATGACTGGGACGAGTGCTTGATAGTGGGGAGGAAAGTTGGGACATAAATAAAATCACCATTTACCTTACAATTCCCCGATTTGGCCCATAAGAAAACCAAATTCTAAGTGGAGAATGACCGTAGATTATAGAAAATTGAATGCTGGCACTGAGAAATTAACTGCTGCTGTCCCAAACATTGCAGATCTGGTGCTAGAAATCCAGGAAGCAGCACACCCAGTGCTTGCATCTCTTGATGTGAAAGATATGTTTTTTCAAATTCCCATTGATTCTGAGGATCAAAAATGTTTTGCTTTTACTTGGGATGGAATACAGTATACTTTCACCAGGTTGCCTCAGGGCTACAAACATTCTCCCACGCTTGCCCACCATGCTCTTGCACATGAGCTGGAAAATATTCCCGAAATAAAAAACAACCCAAATGTAAAAATCTATCAATACATTGATGATGTGCTGATAGGCGGTCAAAATGAGAAAGGTGTGAGAGCAGTTTATGATGCCATAATTGGGCACTTAACGAGCTTACAAATAGAAATTCCTGAGGATAAAAGACAACCTCCCTCCCAAGAAACAAAATTTCTAGGAATCAAATGGAAAGGTGGGACATGGAATATCCCTAATGATACTCTCTCTCACCTAGGAGAAATAAAGGTACCCACAAATAAAAAGGAATTACAAGAAATTATGGGAACCTTGCAATATTGGCGAAAGCACATACCTGACCTGTCAATCATTGCTAGGCCATTATACGACTTGTTAAAGAAACACCGACACTGGGAGTGGAATCAAAATCATGATGAGGCATTAAAAGTCTTACTCCTAGAGGCACAGACCTTTCAGACCCTGGGACCTCTTCACCCAGAGGACCCAATAACAATCGAATGGGGTTTTTCCTCCAGTGCTTTATCATATCACTTTTGGCAACGGGGTCCAGCTGGAGCCACAAGACCCATATCTTTTTATTCTCAGTCATTAAAGGACTCAGAGAAACGGTATTCAGTCCTGGAAAAGGGTCTGCTCACAGTCAGTACAGCACTTAAGGAGATAAGCAAGGTAATTAAAAACCAAAAGGTAATCCTTCAAGGACCTTTTAAGGTTATTAACCAGGTACTGTCTGGAAAGCCACCTCCTGAAGGAATTTCTCAGAAAGGAACAAGTAGAAAATGTTATAGTCAAATTGAATACTTTTCTGAACTTTTCCAAATTGAAGAAGGCCTAGATAAACAATTGAAAATTCAGGAACCAATTGGATCTACAAATGAAAAAGATTTAATAATGAAAACTCCTAGCCCTATTGAAGAAGCCCCAGAGTACAAAAGTGATATGACTGCAGCCTGGTTCACAGATGCTTCTTCCCAAAGGAAAGGAAAAGTATGTTTTTTTAAGACTGCTGCAATTAAACCTTCCACAGGCGAACAAATAATAAATCAAGATGAAGAAAGTGCACAAGCAGGCGAACTGGATGCTGTTTTGAATGTATTTGTAAAAGAAAAAACCACTAAGGAACCTGTATTTATCTATACAGATTCTTTTGCTGTCTTTAAAGGCTGTGTAGAATCGGTGACATTTTGGGAAAATAATACCTGGGAAATTAATAGAGTGCCTGTATGGCATACAGAGAAGTGGAAGGAAATACTACAAATTGCTAAACAAAATCCCAATTTTCATGTAGGTTGGATACCTTCTCACCAATCTAATTCAAAAGATGAAGCCAGCAAATATAATAACCAAGTTGATGAATTAGCAAGAATTAATGTCATTGAAATCAGAGATGCTCTCAATCAAGGTGAAATCCAAGAATGAGGAAAATTACTAGAATGGCTTCATTTCAAGAGAGGTCATTCAGGTATTTTTGATTTGTATAAAGAAGCACAATCTCGTGGTTGGTCTGTATCATAAGAACAATGTAAAACAATAATTTCCGCATGTGATTTGTGTAAAATTCGGTTGGGAGAACATCCTCTGACTGCTGACAATTTACATCTCAGAGATGGTAAAACATTATGGTCTACTTGGCAAATAGATTATATAGGAACCTTCCGAAGGTCAGGAAATAAAAGAGTATGTTATTGTAATTGTAGAAGATATCTCTGGGTTAACTTGTGCTGAAGCTTATGCAAAAGCGAATGGGGAAAATACTGTTTCTTTCCTGAAAAATGTCTTTGGAATTTTGCCTAAACCTAGCAGTATTCAATCTGATAATGGTACTCATTTCACTTCCCACCTGGTCCAGCAATGGGCAAAAAGTGAAAACATAAACTGGGCACTTCATATTCCCTATCATCCACAGGCAAATGGCATTGTTGAATGAACAAATGGGTTACTTAAGAAACTAATTAGACCTCAGGAAGGTAAATGGGCTGAGAGATTCAATTATGCTATTGCCATGGTCAATAATAGGTGGGGTGTAAATGGGTGTCCCAGAATGACAGCATTCTTTCCCCTGTCGCCTAATCAAGATAACAAGAGTGAGAAGAAGCCTCCCAGAAACTTCAGAGGAATTTTGCAGCCTGGCCAAGCTGTTTGTGTGAATTTACCTAACATAGGTAGAATGAAACTCATTTTGCAAAACCCACTGAATTCAAACACGTGGGTGGCGACTGACATGAATGATAAACAGCACAAGATTAGCACAAACAGGATAATCTGTGTGGAATAAGGTTTAAGTTATCCCTTTCCCTATGTACTGTTAACAGATGTTTCTTTTTGGTCCTTTGTGTAAATAGGTTTTGTTTAATGGGACAGAATGAGGTTGAATTAATGTGACTGCAGACTTCAGTAACCCTAGGACATCAAAATAAAACACCCCTGGTGTACAGTCTCAGACTTGGCTACTCTGAAACTGACACTGGAAGAAATTACTTACTGATGGCTGGGAGGCTAGCCACCTCTTTAGCCTAGGTAAAGTAATTTATAACATCCTGATTTTGTTTACGATTGCTCCTGGATTGCTGATACCTGTAATTCAGCATATTGGGGGTATAGTATCAGATGTAATTTGTATGTGTATGAAATGGGCCTATGTTATATACTTATTATTGCGTTGTATCTTATTTTATAATTATTATCATTCTTATAATTTTTATTACTATTGCTATTGTTATTGTTCTTATATATATACATCTTCTCCTTCTAAATTAATTGCGAAGATTCTGTAAACGTCAATATTTTCCCTTTCTTTCTATACATGTTGTAAATGTCACTACTGAGACAATTGCTTTGTACATGCACATACCTTACTCATTAAGTTGATCCTTTGTAACCTCATATACTCTCTCTGCTACCTTTTAGACTTTACACGTTTGTAATATATCTAGATACATTGTTGCAAAAACTTCCCAATGCTAGTGCAAGGAAAAAACCAACACCAACCCAAATATATGTATATGTGTATATGTTTATCCCAAAACCACACTCCCCTAGCCTCAAAAACGCACAAGGTGAGGTGACATGATAGGGTGAGGTATATACGATGTGGCAAATGTGTGGTACAACAGACAGTTTACCACCCCCAGCCCCCCACAAACACATTTAAAATATATTGGCTTTTGAGCCAGGTAAGACGTGAAGTGGGAAGAACTGTGCCAGGCAGGGCACGGTTCCCGGTTGCTTCTTAATGGAAACCTTGGAGACAGAATCGGCCTGCTAAAAAAGCACAGGTTCCAAAAAGAGCCACGTGACACAAGATAACCACACAAAATGGGATATATATATATATATATATACATATAAAAAAATGCTGACTCAAGAGCCACGGGGTGAAATGACGTAAACACTTTGAAAATACAAAATATGTCTCTTGAATCAGTATTTTTTCTGCTCTTTTAAAACATACCAAATGTAGAGTAATAAGGCAACCAGGTGCCTCTAATTGCCAAGGAGTGGGTGTGAGCTTGTATCAAGTCCACCTGTGCCTGGTTAGGGCAGGCCCCCTACTGAGCATGAGCAGGACCAGGGGGCCAATAAAAGGTGAGGCTCACAACCACAGAGCAGCTCACTCTTGGGCTGGGCAACAGAGTGGCCAGTAGCTCTTCGAGCCACAGGACCGATCTGGGCTAGTTCCACTCTGTGAGCTATAGACTTAGAGCACCACTCGCAAGTCTCTATTATGACACCTGGTTAGACTTTGAAGCGCCGATCCCTAAGAAAGGTTTGTCTTGCTGCATCTGGTGGAGAATGTGGACATAGACCTCGATCTAGCCCGTGTTCAGACGAATCCAGAAAAAGGGATCCAATCCAGCGTGAACTGCCATTAGCGGAAAACCCGAGGATTCGGGTAAGAAGATCCATTACCCTTCTCTCAATACTACTGATCAACCAAGAAAAAGAAAAAAAAGATGGGACTTTCATCAAGTACCCCTGTCGAGCAAGGACTCTCCTCCTTCCCGTCCGCTGTTGCTGCGTGGGAACTCTGGGAAGAGGTTAGTGACCTATTGAATAACCTCCATGATCAAGAAGTTCACAAAAACATAACCGGAGTAGGCGCTACCTGGGAAGTGGTGATCAATGCTTTAAAAGAAATAAAAGCTGAGGCGAAGGCTGCCATCACTGTGATTGCAGCACTCCCGCCAAATGCCAGCATTGATATTAGAACACCACCACCTGAAGCAGGATCCGGCATAGTCCCAACAGTACCTCCGCTACCTCCTGAGGATGAAAAAGCCCAAAAGGTGTTCCTAGGATTAAGGGACAACAGCCTTGCCAGCACGGGCATGAGAGGGAAGGTGCACCGTTCCATAGCCGAATTCCTCTCAGATATCGGGCCGGAGGAAGAAAAGGAAGTACCTGCTCCGAACACCGAAAGTAATGCGAAGATGCCGACAGCCCATGCCCCTGAGATGGGCAGCTCTAGCTGCTGCTTGAAATCACCCTTACTGCCACCTCCCAGCTCAGAAAAAGAGCATGGGAAAGAAGCAGCCACCCCATCAGCTACACCCGTCGGCCTGGAGGACAAAATAAAAGCCCTCCTGGAACAAATGAATCAGGCAATGAAGTCTCTAGAAAAGAGAATGACGGACATGGAACAACGCTCATCCTTCCGTAACTATCGAGACCCACCCACCCTCCCCGATGATGACGAGGAAGACATTCTTACACCACTGCTATCAAGACGGAACAATCAAGGCATCAAAGGTACTGGTAAACCCCGACCCGGAAGATGGTCTGGAGTCATCCATGATGCCATCCTCAAAGGGGATTGGGAGGCCAGCACCGTTGCTTGCCCTGTTCTACAGAACAGTGGGCCACCTATATTTGAGCAGCACAGCTGGAAAACCTTGCAGCAAGCTAAGAAGACCCTAAGAGACGGAGGATTAAAATCAGAAAGTGGTCAAGCCGTTCTGGACTGGCTATTCACCGCAGACACCAATTGTCCCCACGACTGCTGCAACGTGGCCAGGTACCTGCTTACCCCATCCCAGCAGATTTTCTGGGTCAAAGAATGGGAACGCCTGGCACAGGCGAGGGCAAACTGCCCTCGAGCACCCAGTGACCCACTGTCAGGGGTAACCGCCGAGATGCTCACGGGCTCGGGACGATATGCGGATGTCCAAGTCCAGCTGCAGTTCCTGACTGTGCTGCACCACATTGCCGCGTACTTAGCCCGCCAAGCCTTCAACATGGTCCCAGAGCCCACTCCGATCCCTTCGTTTACTGCCGTTAAACAAGGGATGAATGAGCCATTCCAACACTTTGTTGATAGACTCTGGCAGTCTATCACGGCTCAGTCGGAGCTGGGAACAGAACAGAGGGGTTCCATGTTTAAGTTGCTGGCATTTGAAAACGCAAATCCAAAAATGAAGTCGCTGTTCTCCACGTTACCAAAGACAGCTGACGTTTCAGAAATGCTAGAGGTAGCTTCCAGGGCCACCCAAACGCAGCAACACCAAGGCATGGCCGGTGCCTTTGCTGCCGCCCTGGAACCCACCCAGAAGCTCCTCGCAGCAGTAGCACAAAGACTAGACGGAAGGGGAAATCGATTCAAAAGGAGAAATTGATCAAGAAAATCCACCCCCATCTGTTTCCAATGTGGAGCCACAGGCCACTCGGCAAGAGTCTGCTCAGCCACTGTGGTGCGACCGATGCCAGAAAGATGACCATAACAACCTGGCATGTAGGTCCACAAAAAACAGAAGACGCAGCGCGCAAGGCCCCTGTGCCAGGACACAAGTAGCTGGGCCAGCGCTCTACAACTGCTTTCCGCCCCAGCCACAAGGGAAAGCCTGGGCATCGATGTGCCCTCAGCAATAGATATCACGCTGACAACAACACAGGTGTACTGGTTACCGACAGGGATATACGAACCGATATACCAGGAAAATAGCACCGTCGGAGCCTTACTAATGGGACGTTCATCCACTGGAGTTGCAGGACTTATTGTGCTCCCAGGAGTCATAGATGCGGATTATACACGGGAAATAATGATTACCTGTTTTACATTAACGCCCCCCCTGATAATCAAAGCAGGAACCCAGCTAGCACAACTGGTCCTCCTCCCAAAAATGAACCTAGGAAAGAATGCCTCCACGGCATGAGGCAGTCAGGGCTTTGGTTCTTCTGGAAGCACTCTAGTGACCTTGGTGCAACAGATTAAGACAAAGCCCATCATTATTGTGAAGTTGACCGCTGGAAAAGAGGTCAAGACCTTTTCCATGATGATGGACACCGGGGCTGATGTCCTAATAATCAACCTCAATGTGTGGCCTCGTCATTGGAAACTTGTCACTGCCCACGATGCCGTCCAGGGAGTAGGTGGTGGTTCCACCCCCTTTCAGGCCCTTGAACCAGTGCAATTGCAGTTTCCTGAAGGTCAAAAGGTAACCGTACGTCCATATGTGTTGCCGCTACCAGGACAACTTGGAGGGTTGATCAGCAGGGAAGTGATGAGCCAACTAGGAGCCGTCCTTTCCATCCCTGAACCCACCCGACCCCCTCAACATTTTCAATAAGGGCCACTGCAGAAGTGCCGCCAACCCCCAGATTGCAATGGAAGACAGACACCCCCGTCTGGGTGGAGCAGTGGCCTCTATCGAAAGAGCGACTAAAAATCGCCAACTGCCTAGTAAAGGAGCAGCTGGATGCAGGACACATCCAGCCGTCTGTCAGTCCTTGGAACATGCCCATCTTCGTGGTTCCGAAAAAGACGAGAAAATGGCGACTATTACAAGATTTACGTAAGGTTAACAACCCCATGTGGCCAACGGGCGCCCTCCAACCTGGGTTGCCGTTACTTACAATGTTACCAAGAGGCTGGCACCTTCTGGTTATTGACCTGAAAGATTGCTTCTTCAATATTCCCCTACATCCGGAAGATACAGCTCGCTTCGCATTCACCATCCCTTCGGTCAACAAAAGCAAACCGGCGAAGCGTTACGAATGGGTAGTGTTGCCACAGGGGATGAAGAACTCCCCAACAATATGCCAAATGTATGTGGCATGGGCACTATCGCCGATCCACAAAGAAATGCCGGAGACATTAATATACCACTACATGGACGACATACTGTTCTGCCAGGAAGCCCCGTTCCCTGACAACTTTAGTCAAATATTGACCAACCGACTAAAGACAAAAGGACTAATAGTAGCTCCGGAGAAAGTGCAGACACAATCGCCCTGGAGCTACTTAGGGTGGCAGGTCACTCATGCTATGGTGAGACCACAAAAACTAGAAGTGATAAGCTCGATTAAAACATTGAACGATGCCCAAAAGCTAGTGGGCGAGCTTCAATGGGTTCGACCCATTATAGGTCTCACCAACGTGGACATCCACCCCTTTTTGTCGCTATTGCGGGGCACGCAACCAGATGCGATAGTGGACTGGACCGATAACCATACTAATGTGTTAAAACGGGTTGTCCACAAACTGGCAACCGGCTTTGCAGATCGACGAGATGCCACCCAAGCCATCGAAGTCTGGGTATGTAATCACCCTTCATTCCCATTTGCGCTGTTGTTACAGGACTCTAATTGGCAAAAGGAAAATGGGGAACATCACCGTGACAACTGTGACCGGAAACACAATCAGAGCTCTACAAAATCAGACTCAATAGCCATCTTGGAATGGCTATTCCCACCACACACAGCCCAGAAAGGTATCTGTCAGCAAACTGAGATAACAGCATTCCTGATACGAAAGGGACGACAGCGTTGCCTTGAAGTAGATGGTCAAGAGCCAGGATGGATCAGCATCCCTATCAAAACAATCGATTTTGATTGGCTACTGCAACGCTCCACACCTCTACAACTCACCTTATTTGAATACTCTGGGGAAATCCGTCATGGAGGCCCAAAACATAAGCGCCTACAGGCCATCAGCCAGTTCCATTGGATAGAGCGACCGATTGTTTCAGAGCGCCCGGTGCCTGGTATCACAGTATTCACTGATGCCGGAAAAAGGTCAAAAACGGCCGCCTGCGTATGGCAGGACAAGGGACAGTGGAAACAACACCTGATTCCGGGCACTGACGAAGATAACCTACAGACTCTGGAACTACTGGCTGTTATTTGGGCCTTAACAGGATGGCGACATGTTCCCCTTAACATCGTCTCCGACTCGCAATATGCAGTAGGAGTGGCGAACCGTATTGAGGATGCTCTTGTCAAGCCAGTACAAAACAAGCGGCTATTGGAGCTCTTTCTTACGTTACAACGTGTGCTGAAAATTCGCACAGAACCGTGTTGCATCTTACACATCCAAAGTCATAAAACTTCTCTGGGACTAGAAGGAAATGCAAAGGCTGACTCCTTGGTCAGCCTAGGATTACAGAGTCCCATCAGTCAGTTCGTGAAGGCTCAAAACAGCCACTGCTTATTCCATCAAAATGCCAGGGCATTGAAGTGCATGTTTTCTATTCCATGGGAAGACGCAAGAGGGATTGTCAAAGCATGCCCTCAGTGCACACAATTTGGCCCTGCCCTAGGAGTGGGAGTCAATCCACACGGACTGCAGGCGGGAGAGATCTGGCAAATGGATGTCGCCTACATCCCAGAATTTGGACGTCTCAAATATGTCCACGTGACAATAGACACCTTTTTGGGCATGCTCTGGGCGACAGCTCAAACAGGGGAAAAGGCTTTACATGTGGTCTGTCATCTGACTAACTCCTTTGCTGTTATGGGGGTCCCTCAAGTAGTAAAAACTGACAATGCACCTGCTTATACAGGCGGAAAAGTCAAGCATTTTCTTGCTACTTGGGGAGTAAAACACATCACAGGAATCCCCCATTCATCTACAGGCCAGGCGATAGTGGAAAGAGCTAATCGCACCCTGAAGACATATCTACAAAAACAAAAGGACAGCGAAGACATGGACCCACAGATGCGGCTTGGCAAAGTGCTTTTTACACTAAATTTTCTCAGTCTAAGCCGCGATTCACAGCAACCCCTGTGT